>NC_052158.1:162405499-162591704 GCF_902713615.1 Scyliorhinus canicula
GCGCATGCACGCATTGTCCCCGGTGCCACTGCCCATGCACGCATTGTCCCCGGTGCCACTGCGCATGCACGCATTGTTCCCGGTGCTACTGCGCATGCACGCATTGTCCCCGGTGCCACCTGCGCATGCACCGCATTGTTCCCGGTGCTACTGCGCATGCACGCATTGTCCCCGGTGCCACTGCGCATGCACGCATTGTCCCCGGGTGCCACTGCGCATGCACGCATTGTCCCCGGTGCACTGCGCATGCACGCATTGTCCCCGGTGCCAACTGTGCATGCACGCATTGTCCCCGGTGCCACTGCGCATGCACGCATTGTCCCCGGTGCCACTGCGCATGCACGCATTGTCCCCGGTGCCACTGCCCATGCACGCATTGTCCCCGGTGCCACTGCCCATGCACGCATTGTCCCCGGTGCCACTGCCCATGCACGCATTGTTTCCGGTGCCACTGCGCATGCACGCATTGTCCCCGGTGCCACTGCGCATGCACGCATTGTCCCCGGTGCCACTGCGCATGCACGCATTGTCCCCGGTGCCACTGCGCATGCACGCATTGTCCCCGGTGCCACTGCGCATGCACGCATTGTCCCCGGTGCCACTGCCCATGCACGCATTGTCCCCGGTGCCACTGCGCATGCACGCATTGTCCCCGGTGCCACTGCGCATGCACGCATTGTCCCCGGTGCCACTGCGCATGCACGCATTGTCCCCGGTGCCACTGTGCATGCACGCATTGTCCCCGGTGCCACTGCGCATGCACGCATTGTCCCCGGTGCCACTGCGCATGCACGCATTGTCCCCGGTGCCACTGCGCATGCACGCATTGTCCCCGGTGCCACTGCGCATGCACGCATTGTCCCCGGTGCCACTGCGCATGCATGCATTGTCGCCTGTGCCACTGCGCATGCACGCATTGTCCCCGGTGCCACTGCGCATGCACGCATTGTCCCCGGTGCCACTGTGCATGCACGCATTGTTTCCGGTGCCACTGCGCATGCACGCATTGTCCCCGGTGCCACTGCGCATGCACGCATTGTCCCCGGTGCCACTGCGCATGTGTGGATCCCGCGGCGCCCAGTTGACACTGGGATCAGCAGCTGGATTGGTGCGAACCGTCCCAGTGCCACGCTGGCCATTTGTAGGGGCCAGAATTGCTGATCCTGAGGCCGTGTTTACGCCGTCGAGAAACATCAACACTTTGCCTCAGGGTCACAGAATCCCACCCATGATGTTTATTAAATGGTCAACAGTAACAAAGATTTGAAAATCAACGACATAACATTCCCCATATCAGACTAACCATTAAACAAGGAAACGTTACCGTTCCATATCGGTACCAATACAAAGCTATATCAGCTCATTGTCACAATAAAATCCAAACACATGCTATCTCCCCCCACAGCTTCCTCGACAGAAACGGAAGAAAGGCCTGAGAATGTGCTATCGTGCCCAGGACTTTGCTGGAGAACTGATCTGTCCATCAATATGTGACTTGTTCCCGTATCAGAGCCATTCTCCGTCCTGTAGCCACAGCTGTGCAGGCCCCTCCCACACGGCCCAATCCCACCGCAGCCAAATCCCGTCATCCACATATTCCACTGGCGCTCAAGGTGAACATCCGTGACTTCCGGGCTGTTTAACCCGCGGTGACATGCCTGTTACACGCAGCACTCACAACATCAGCAACACAAGCATCAGCAATCTGCAAAAGCATTTCATCACTCACCCCCCCCCCCCCCCCCCCCCCCCAGCCTGTATAGTAACCCGCTGACAGTGCCGGCACAGGCCCATCACCCCGGGGTGATGTTACACAGACCTTGGGAGGATGGAACGGGATAGTCAGGGGATGGTGGGGAGTGAGGGGCCGGGGGGGGGGGGGGGAAGGGTACTCCCTGATGCCCCATCAGGTGGCCCATTTGGATCAATGTCGTGCACCAGGGCTCACTCCGTCTTCTTGCTTCAAACTGGACTCGGTTTCTGGTCTTGCCTTCTGGATTTGTACGTCCCCCTGAACTCAGTGTCCCAGGACCCAGGCATCTTAGGAAGAATTGTCCTCCTTTCCGGCTACGGAGAGGGAAGGAAACAGCAACAGCCGCCTCCAGGCATCTGCAGCCACCAGCAGGAGCAATGCAGCAAACACAACCGGCAGCTGCGATGTGTTCTCACCACAAACAAGGCCAATTCCTTATAAGGAACAACTTTCAGCTGTGAAGCTAGAGGCTGCTCACAGTTAAAGGGAGTGGAAGTGACTGTCAGTATATAACCAAGTTTAGGGCCCTAACTCTAACCCTAATCCTGGAAGTGTTTGGTCGGACAAGCAGCAACTGTAGTTGCCCCTGTTATGGGGATCCACAATACTTAATGATGGTGTGAAGGCCTCACGGGGGAAGAGCCCGCACCCCTCACCCCTCCAGCCCAGGGTCAGCCCCGACCTGGAAAGCTACAGCCTCTCAACCCCCCCCCCCCCCCCACACCGAGTACCAGGGCAGCAGTTCCAGTACCCAATGGCAATGGCTACTCACCTCCTCAGTTTCCCTCAGCAGCCACTGCGCCAGCCTCACATTCATTATTATTATTATTATTATTATTATTATTAATAAACGATGCCCATGTGATTTCTTGCTGGGGGAGCTGGTTACTTGCTGGGGGCCCATTTCATTCAACTTCAATCTTGCTAATGAGATGCAAATTTATGAAAATTGGGGTTAATGATGTGGTTGCCATATTTTGGTGAGATGTGGAACTTGCCCTCGGGAGCGGCCGGTTAGTTGGCAAACTGAATTGAACCGGGCAAGAATCTCGACTTTGGCCTTTCCCGCTAATTAATCGGCATGCTCAGATCCGTGCTGGGAACAATGCAATGGTTAAATCGTGCCTCATGTCCCACAATGCTGTGTGTTGGCTGTCAGTCTGTGAGAGACCAAGCTCTGGGGTAACTTAATCATAGAATCCTGACAGTGCAGAAGGACCCTTCAAATCAGCACTCTACCCATCCACTCATCCAACCACCCCTCCAAACCCCTCTAACCCCATAACCTAACCTGGACAGTAAGGGCAATTTATCATGACCAATCTACCTAACCTGCACATCTTTGGACTGTGGGAGGAAACCCGAGCACCCGGAGGAAACCCACGCACACAGGGGGAGAACGTGCAGCCTCCGCACAGACAGTGACCCGAGGCCCGAATTGAACCTGGGACCCTGGAGCTGTGAGGCAGCAGTGCTAACTGTGGTGATATATATCACTGTAGATACACAAGGGGTTAATGTAAGTACACCTAGACTAGCGAGACACTAGACAGAGCCTTCCTTTGTCAGAGTGCACATCAAGGAAGCCGCTTATGCTACGCCAAGAATATAACAAGACACTAAGCACTGTGCCACCGTGCCAGCCTAACCACAGAGTGCGACTGCAGTAAGATAACTGAGCTTGCTTCAAACTTTCTGTGTGGCGGATATTGATTGAAGCGGATAGTCCTGGGTGCCATGGCCCTCACCCGCTGAAAATCAGCAGCAGTATCTCAGACTGATGAAAGGGAGGGCGGGGGGGTCAGCTGGCTCCCTGAGGAACTGAAAGAACCCGCAGCTGTTTGACTTTTATCCACACATTTTGCACTTGCAAAACACCACAGGTGTGATTTTTTTTCAGGTGAATTCTGGAAACTCTGCTTGTGCATCTGAGGCGGGATGATAAATGACTCTGGTTTTTTGTGGATCAGGGAGATGGTCAAGCACGGTGTGGGGTTGAGGAGATGTGAATACCGAAGCAATTGGAAATGCCCAGGTGTGCCTATGCCAGCAGGGTAAACCAGCCTGAGCTCAAACTCTGCCGGCTGCTCATTCTGCCTCTCACAATTCTACAATTTATGATGGCCACAGGCAGGATTAATGAGATCAGTCGAAATGTCTCAGTCACGTGGCATCAAGTGAAGCTCACCAAATATTAGACCCTTTTGGCGTGGGTCAATATGATAATTAGAATTGTTTCTCAAGAATGCTTTTAAGGTCTTTGGATTAATGTAAGCAACGCAATTAAATCCTGGAGGGTAAATGGCTTGACTGCTTCCACTGATCCCAGGAAATTCATTGCTCTCTGCTCCCTGAAGGCAGCAGGAGGTAGGTAGGGTGGTGAAGAAGGCTTATGGGATATTTGTCTGTATTAGCCGAGGCATTGTATATAAGAGCAGGGAGGTTATGATGGAGCTGGAGAGAGCACTGGGCAGGCCCCAGCTGGAGTACTGTGTGAAATGATTGCACTGGAGGGTGTAGCGATATCACGGTTATGTTTAAATTCACCGACTGTCCTCTGGGAGTCTCATTAGTATATCAGTGAATGTTAGAGTCTGGTGACCCCTCAGACTGGCTGGAGGAAGCTGGAGAGAGAGGTTGCTTGCGTTTGATCTTACTGTTATTAATCTGTTGTTTTGTATACAGTTTACCCAAAGTAAATCGATGCTGGTCACTGATGGGGCTATTGGTGTGGAGGGTGGAGTGCCAGAGGTGGGTGTGGGATGGGGGGGGCCCGTACCAGCCTCCCCGAACAGGTGCCGGAATGTGGCGACTAGGGGCTTTTCACAGTAACTTCATTTGAAGCCTACTCGTGACAATAAGCGATTTTCATTTCATTTCATTTCATTTCAGAGGGACATGCGGAGGCAAGGTCTGAGGTGAGGGCCACTGTGTAGCTCCATGGACCTGGTTGGGCATGGGGGTATGCACCATGCTAAAATGTCTGATTGCGCCCCCTCCAGACGATGGACTTCGGAATTCAGCCAGTAATGATGGCCGTTCTCCTGGTCGCTGCAGCCCAGGGGGATGAACTGAGGCTCTCTGAGCTGGAGCTGCTCGAGGGGGACCCTGCACCAGCTGAAGCTTCCCCAGAGGAACCTGCCCAACAGGCCGAGGAGGTGGGAATGAGGCACTGCTTGAAACCTTGTGTGTTCCGGCACCGCCTGTCATTCGAGGACCTGCCGGACTGAGGATATCGACGGAGGCTCCGGTCGAACAGAGAGACGTATCTGCCAGATCGTGGTGCCCCTGCCACTTTGGGGTTATGGGGGAGGACCTGCACCAGTGGCTGTCAAGGTGACGGTCAGGCTGAACCTTTACACCATGGGGTCCTTCCAGACCCGAGTGAGGACCTGTCCGGAATCTCACAGACCTCGTTGCACAGGTGCATCCGCACCGTCATGGAGGCCCCATATGCCCAGACGGCACAATACATCTATTTAAATGTGGCACATGCCCAGCAGGATACCCAGGCAGCGTTCAGGGTTCAGCGTCATCAGCGTCCCCTCGATGAACACGCAGTTGTTGTGCGACCATCAGTTGCGCATCATTCACGTCTGTGCCCGATACACCTGGCAGTGTGCAAGACGCCTTCAACCAGGCACGCGAGACGGTTCCTGACCTCTTCAAGGCACCCCCGGCTGGATGGTTGGCTCCTGGTGATAGGGGTATCCACTGCAGTCGTGGGTGATAACGTGGCTGACCGACGCAGAGATCCGCTACAACGACGTCCATACAGCGTGATCGAGCAATCCTTTGGCACCTTGAAAATGAGGTCAAGGTGTCTGGACCAGTCTGGAGGGGCCCTTCAATATAGCGCTAATGTTAGTGATGGCACAGTGGGTAGCACAATTGCTTCACAGCTCCAGGGTCCCAGGTTCGATTCCCGGCTGGGTCACTGTCTGTGCGGAGTCTGCACATTCTCCCCGTGTGTGCGTGGGTTTCCTCCGGGTGCTCCGGTTTCCTCCCACAGTCCAAAGATGTGCAGGTTAGGTGGATTGGCCATGATAAATTGCCCTTAGTGTCCAAACAATTAGGTGGGTTATTGGGCCACGGGGATAGGGTGGAGGCGCGGGCTAAATAACGGTGCTATTTCCAAGGGCCAGTGCAGACTCGATGGGCCGAATTGCCTCCTTCTGCACTGTAAATTCCATGACGACTCACTCTGGGGCTCCGCACTGTTTGACAATGTCTGCCTCCTGCCCACAGTAGCACTTTCCACTGTGCACCTGTGTGATGCCAACATGTGAGCCAGCCATTCCATCACACGGTCCCCCCCCCCCCGCCCTCTCTCTCTCCCTCAGCAGCCACCACGCCGCTTTCACGGTTTTTAAAAGCACAAGTCAACCGTGGCGTCGAGAACTCGGCCCATTGGAGAAGGAGAATCGCGGAGACCCTGGAGAATACCGGGTTGGGCCCACTAGTGATTTGCAGACGGTGTTTACTGTAGGTGGTTCCGGTACGCACTGACGCTGCTGTCGAGGTGAGGGAGAATCGCCATTTCGGCGTCGGAAACGATCCTCCACCCAATCGCATTTCCCAATTCAGGCATCAGCCAACAGCGAATCCCACCCATTGTCTGAGGAATGGAGAATTTAGGAATGGGATGTGGTTGTCTGACTGGAGGGAACTTCGTAGATTGGGAAAGTTTCAGGGACTTGAGGAGGTGAGAGGCATGGGCCGGGATTCTCCGAAATCCCGGGCAAGTGTTGGTGCCGGCGTCAAAACTGGAACGAGCGACACCGGCCTCATCGGGCCTCCAGGCCCAGTCATTCTCCTCTTCCTTGGGGGGGGCTAGAACGGCGGCGGAGTGCTGCACGCTGCTCCGGCGCTGAAAGTAGGCCCTATACGGCCGGCGCGGTTCCGCATATACGAGCCACGGCCGTCTTCGCGCCGGCACCCACGCAACATGGCGGAGCCCGACAGGGGCCTGGCATGGAGGAATATGGGCCCCCCCCCCCGGAATCAGCGTGCCCGCCGATTGGTAGCCCCCGGCTGCGGGCCGGTTCACTGTGGAGGCTCCCCCGCAGTCAGATCCCCCCCCCCCCCCTCCTCCTCCCCCCCCTCCTCCCCCCCATCAGTATGGTGGCCGCAGCCAGAATGGTGAGATGCCGCTGGATAGAATCACATGTGAACCACACCGTGGGGACTCGGCGGCCACTCGGCCCATCGAGTGCGGAGAATGGCCGCAGGGGCCGATTTCAACAGCCCCCGACCGCCGTCACAGTGACTGTGCAGGCGCGATTGGAGAATCGGCGGCCTGGCATTGGAGTGGGGTGGCACGATTCTCACGCTGCCCTGCGCGGGCTCGGAGAATCCCGGCCATGGAAGTTGAGGGGTTGGAGGAGGTTAAAAGCTGAGGCTGTGGAGGGACTGAAACATTAATGTGAGGAAGGCTGGAAGCCAATATTGGTCAACCATTGAGGAGGCTTGTTACAGGTTACCCACCCACACACACACCCGCACACACACAGTCCCACACCCCATACACACACACACCCGTACACACACACACACACCCGCACACACACAGTCCCACACCCATACACACACACACCCGTACACACACACACACACACCCATACACACACACACACCCATACACACACACACCCGCACACACACACCCATACACACACACCCGTACACACACACACCCCGTACACACACACACCCGTACACACACACACACACCGCACACACACACCCGTACACACACACACCCGTACACACACACCCCGTACACACACACACCCGTACACACACACACCCGTACACACACACACCCGCACACACACACACCCGCACACACACACACACACACACACACCCATACACACACACACCCGTACACACACACACACCCATACACACACACACCCGCACACACACACACACACACCCGTACACACACACACACACCCATACACACACACACCCGTACACACACACACCCATACACACACACACCCGCACACACACACCACACACACCCGTACACACACACACCCATACACACACACACCCGCACACACACACACACCCATACACACACACACCCGTACACACACACACCCCCATACACACACACACCCGTACACATACAGTTCCACACCCGTACACACACACACACCCGTACACACACACACACACACCCATACACACACACACCCGTACACATACAGTCCCACACCCGTACACACACACACACCCGTACACACAGTCCCACACCACCACCACACACACACACATCCGTACACACACAGTCCCACACCACACACACACACAACCGTACACACCCAGTCCCACACCACCACCACACACACACATACACCCGTACACACACACACCCGTACACACACGCACCCGTACACACACACACCCGTACACACACACACACCCGTACACACACACACACACACCGTACACACACACACACACACCCTACACACACACACCCGTACACACACACACACCCGTACACACACCACACATATACACCCGTACACACACATACACCCGTACACACACACACACCCGTACACACACACACACCCGTACACACACACACCCGCACACACACATACACACACACATATACACCCGTACACACACACACCCTTACACACACACACCCATACACACACACACACACCCGTACACACACACACCCGCACACACACATACACACACACATATACACCCGTACACACACACACCCGTACACACACACACCCGTACACACACACACCCGTACACACACACACACCCGTACACACACACCCGTACACACACACACACACACCCGTACACACACACACCCGTACACACACACACACCCGTATACACACACACACACCCGTACACACACACACCCGTACACACACACACACCCATACACACACACACACACACATATACACCCGTACACACACATACACCCGTACACACACACCCGTACACACACACAAACCCGTACACACACATACACCCGTACACACACACACACCCGTACACACACACACCGTACACACACACACCCGTACACACACACACACCCGTACACACACACACCCGTACACACACACACACCCGTACACACACACACCCGCACACACACATACACACACACATATACACCCGTACACACACACACCCTTACACACATACACCCATACACACACACACACCCGTACACACACACACCCGCACACACACACACCCGCACACACACATAACACACACACACATACACCCGTACACACACACACCCGTACACACACACACACCCGTACACACACACACCCGCACACACACATACACATATACACCCGTACACACACATACACCCGTACACACACACACCCGTACACACACACACACCCGTACACACACATACACCCGTACACACACACACACCCGTACACACACACACACCCGTACACACACACCCGTACACACACACACACCCGTACACACACACACCCGTACACACACACACCCGTACACACACACACACCCGTACACACACACACACCCGTACACACACATACACACACATATACACCCGTACACACACACACCCGTACACACACACACCCGTACACACACACACACCCGTACACACACACACACCCGTACACACCCGTACACACACACACACACCCGTACACACACACACCCGTACACACACACACCCGTACACACACACACCCGTACACACACACACACCCGTACACCCGTACACACACATACACCCGTACACACACACACACCCGTACACACACACACACCCGTACACACACATACACCCGTACACACACACACACCCGTACACACACACACCCGTACACACACACACACCCGTACACACACATACACACACACACATATACACCCGTACACACACACACCCTTACACACACACACCCATACACACACACACACACACACACATACACCCGTACACACACACACCCGCACACACACACATACACCCGTACACACACACACACCCATACACACACACACACACACACCCGTACACACACACACACACACTCGTACACACACAGTCCACCACAACCACCACACACACACCACAACCACCACACACACACCACAACCACCATACACACACACACACACTCGTACACACACAGTCCCACACCACAACCACCACACACACACACCCGTACACACACAGTCCCACACCACCACCACACACACATACACCCGTACACAGACACACACCCGCACACACACACACACTCGTACACACAGTCCCACACCACCACCACCACCACACACACACCCGTACACACACACACACACACCGTACACACACACACACCCGTACACACACACACACCCGTACACACACACACACCCGTACACACACATACACACACACATATACACCCGTACACACACACACCCGTACACACACACACCCATACACACACACCCGCACACACACACACACCCGCACACACACATACACACACACATACACCCGTACACACACACACACACCCGTACACACACACACACCGCACACACACACACACACACACACATACACCCGTACACACACACACCCATACACACAGTCCCACACCACCACCACACACACACACATCCGTACACACACAGTCCCACACCACACACACACACATCCGTACACACCCAGTCCCACACCACCACCACACACACACATACACCCGTACACACACACACCCGTACACACACACACACCCGTACACACACACACACCCCCGTACACACACACACACACACCGTACACACACACACACCCGTACACACACACCCGTACACACACACACACCCGTACACACACACACCCGTACACACACACACACCCTACACACACCACCCGCACACACACATACACACACACATATACACCCGTACACACACATACACCCGTACACACACACACACCCGTACACACACATACACCCGTACACACACACACACCCGTACACACACACACACCCGTACACACACACACACCCGTACACACACACACACCCATACACACACACACCCGTACACACACACACACCCGTACACACACATACACACACATATACACCCGTACACACACACACCCGTACACACACACACCCGTACACACACACACCCGTACACACACACACACCCGTACACACACACACACACACCCGTACACACACACACACACACCCGTACACACACACACACACACACCCGTACACACACACACCCGTACACACACACACCCGTACACACACACACACCCGTACACACACATACACACACACATATACACCCGTACACACACATACACCCGTACACACATACACCCGTACACACACATACACCCGTACACACACACACCCGTACACACACACACCCGTACACACACACACCCGTACACACACACACCCGTACACACACACACCCGCACACACACATACACACACACATATACACCCGTACACACACACACACCCGTACACACACACACCCATACACACACACACACCCGTACACACACACACACCCGCACACACACACACCCGCACACACACACACCCGCACACACACATACACACACATACACCCGTACACACACACACACCCGCACACACACATACACACACACACATACACCCGTACACACACACACCCATACACACACACACACACACACACGTACACACACACACACACTCGTACACACACAGTCCCACACCACAACCACCACACACACACCCGTACACACACAGTCCCACACCACCACCACACACACATACACCCGTACACACACACACACCATACACACACACCCACACACACACACTCGTACACACACAGTCCCACACCACAACCACCACACACACCCGTACACACACAGTCCCACACCACCACCACACACACACATACACCCGTACACACACACACCCGTACACACACACACTCGTACACACAGTCCCACACCACCACCACACACACACCCGTACACACACACACACACCCGTAGACACACACACCCGTACACACACACCCGTACACACACACACACCCGTACACACACACACCCGTACACACACACACACCCGTACACACACATACACACACATATACACCCGTACACACACACACCCGTACACACACACACCCGTACACACACACACACCCGTACACACACACACACCCGTACACACACACCACACACACCCGTACACACACACACCCGTACACACACACACACCCGTACACACACAAACACCCGTACACACACATACACACACACATATACACCCGTACACACACATACACCCGTACACACACACACACCCGTACACACACACACACCCGTACACACACATACACCCGTACACACACACACCCGTACACACACACACCCGTACACACACACACACCCGTACACACACACACCCGTACACACACACACACCCGTACACACACACACCCGCACACACACATACACCACCACATATACACCCATACACACACACACCCTTACACACACACCCATACACACACACACACCCGTACACACACACACACCCGCACACACACACACCCGCACACACACACCCGCACACACACACACCCACACATACACCCGTACACACACACACACCCGTACACACACACACACCCGCACACACACATACACACACACATACACCCGTACACACACACACACCCATACACACACACACCGTACACACACACACACACTCGTACACACACAGTCCCACACCCACAACCACCACACACACACCCGTACACACAGTCCCACACCACCACCACACACACATACACCCGTACACACACACACACCCATACACACACACCACACACACACACACACACACACACACACACACGTACACACACACACACACTCGTACACACACAGTCCCACACCACAACCACCACACACACACCCGTACACACACAGTCCCACACCACCACCACACACACACATACACCCGTACACACACACACACCCGTACACACACACACTCGTACACACAGTCCCACACCACCACCACACACACACTCGTACACACACACCCACACCTGTACACACACACACACCCGTACACACACACACACACACACCCGTACACACACACACACCCGTACACACACAGTCCCACACCACCACCACACACACCCGTACACACACACACACCCGTACACACACAGTCCCACACCACCACACACACACACCCGTACACACACACACACCACCACCACACACACCCGTACACACACACACACCTGTACACACACAGTCCCACACCACCACCACACACACACACAAACACACACACATACCACACAGACTCCCTCACTCTGGGTGGCATATAAATGTCCTGTCTTAACACCTCTAAGGAACTGCAGACAAGTCAATGTGGGCTTGTCACTAACATCCACATCCCAAAAGAATATAGAAAGGAAACTGTCCAATTTAGTGGAGAAGACCAGCTCCATATTGAAGTTTCTCAGACTAACTGAACGCTGCCATCTGCACAACAAGAGCTAAATTACACATTGCTCTGCATTAAATTGATAAACTTCTGATCGGAGATGTGTCGCTGAAGCTTTTCATCCATCAGGACAAATGCAAGAATATCAGATTTCAAACCATCACCAGAGTCATTTAGGCTATAGAAGAAAAAGCCGCTGACTGGTTGGCAAATTGACACTGATTGGTTGAGCCATTGCTATGGACAAACCAATGAGGAACTATAGGCTCCCAAAAATCCCGGGTAATTCACAAAAGGTACAAGGCCTGAACATGTTCCTTTTGTTTGCAGTGAGTGGCTGACTTTATAAATGTTTGTCCACGTAGTGGGCTCAACTGATTATCTTAAATTGGTTCTTCGCATACCAATTATAACACACTCAGGATTCTTCAGCAAGTGCTACCCAATCACAGGATCGCATTGAAACAGCCGACATTGGGGTGAATTTTCCATTTTAGAAGCTAAGTGCTGATGCTGGGACTGAATCACAGGATTTCTACGATGACGATGGGGGTACGACAGCGGGAGCGTCTCTGGACATGCGAAGGGGCTGTCTCGTGAGCCACATGGAACTAAGGCTGGCATCGGATTTGCTGAGGAGAGCGGCAGATAAGCACTCCACTCCGCACACACTCTCATCCCAGCCAGGAAGATGCCATCCCCTCGTCCGTGACCCTGGAGGTGATCAGGTTGGGCTCTGCTGGTGCACACGAGGCCTGACAGGGCGCCCCCACCCTGCCCCTTCCCCGCCTCCTCCTCGGCCTGCTGGGCGGCCAGCTCTCCATCCACACTGGCCGGCTCCTGCTCCCCTGGGGCAGGCTCCTGTGGTGCAGTCTCAGTGCCTCTGCCAGGGTCGCAGAGACCAGACAGATGCCACCTGCACCCAGCTGTGGCCAGAAATACATATCCTTCAGGGGGTAAAGGGCAGGCAGGTTAGCATGGTGACTACCCTCGTACCCACCCAGATCCAACAGCTTACACTGCAGCCCATACCCCTGCATGTGTCCCTCTCCCCGCCCGAGCCTGGCCACGACTCTCAGCCGTTCCCCCGACACCTCCCTCCGCATACATCCCTGGCTCAGTCAGTGCCTGTCCCTGTGTGGGGGCATGTGTGTGGGCAGGGACCAGGGACTGCGGACGGAGCTGGGCGCGGGGTGCTGTTGGGACAGTAGCTGTAGTGTGCTGGGAGTTCTGCTGTGGGTTCCCTGTGCAATGCCAGTGTTGAGCCACCTGTCTGGGAATGGGGTGCATGGGAGTGGCGGGGGGGGGGGGGGGGGAGGGGGGGGAATGGCGCTGGCCGGAGTTCCTGGGGGTGGGCTGCTGGGTAGTCCCATTGCTGGGAATCTGGTTTTGGGGAGGGTCGGCTAGGGCCACGGTGCGTGCGACCGGTATTCAGGGCATTCTCTGCAGCCCCCACCCCTCCAGCATCCACTGCAGCAGGGCAGTGCCAAGGGTGGTGCCCTAAGGGATGGCAACACCAGGTGCCCACTGGCAGTGCTGGCCACACCTGTCCTGCTATGGCGGCTGGCGTCTGGAGATCCTGGGGGGTGGGGCCTATACCACCCATTCACGGGAAACAGTGCGCCGGCAGATGGCTATTTACAATTTACATGCCCACGCTGGCGCAGGGCGTGGAACCCATCCAAGCCACCAGCGAGAAGTCGGAGCATGGGATCCTGCTGGGCCCCCGGCACCGACCTCATCTTTTGGCTGACGCCATGTTCTGCACCCAATCGCGAATCGCGCAAATCCAGCCCAGTGCGTTTCGTGATCTCGGACTGGTTGACTAGAGTCTGTACTCTCCCTGTGAGCTCGGACTGGTTGAGTACAGTCTGTACTCTCCCTGTGAGCTCGGACTGGTTGAGTACAGTCTGTACTCTCCCTGTGAGCTCGGACTGGTTGAGTACAGTCTGTACCCTCCCTGTGAGCTCGGACTGGTTGACTACAGTCTGTACCCTCCCTGTGAGCTCGGACTGGTTGAGTAGAGTCTGTACCCTCCCTGTGAGCTCGGACTGGTTGAGTAGAGTCTGTACTCTCCCTGTGAGCTCGGACTGGTTGTGTACAGTCTGTACTCTCCCTGTGAGCTCGGGCTGGTTGAGTAGAGTCTGTACTCTCCCTGTGAGCTCGGACTGGTTGACTAGAGTCTGTACTCTCCCTGTGAGCTCGGACTGGTTGTGTACAGTCTGTACTCTCCATGTGAGCTCGGACTGGTTGACTAGAGTCTGTACTCTCCCTGTGAGCTCAGACTGGTTGACTAGAGTCTGTACTCTCCCTGTGAGCTCGGACTGGTTGAGTAGAGTCTGTACTCTCCCTGTGAGCTCGGACTGGTTGACTAGAGTCTGTACTCTCCCTGTGAGCTCGGACTGGTTGACTAGAGTCTGTACTCTCCCTGTGAGCTCGGACTGGTTGACTAGAGTCTGTACTCTCCCTGTGAGCTCGGACTGGTTGAGTAGAGTCTGTACTCTCCCTGTGAGCTCGGACTGGTTGACTAGAGTCTGTACTCTCCCTGTGAGCTCGGACTGGTTGAGTAGAGTCTGTACTCTCCCTGTGAGCTCGGACTGGTTGACTAGAGTCTGTACTCTCCCTGTGAGCTCGGACTGGTTGAGTAGAGTCTGTACTCTCCCTGTGAGCTCGGACTGGTTGTGTACAGTCTGTACTCTCCCTGTGAGCTCGGACTGGTTGAGTACAGTCTGTACTCTCCCTGTGAGCTCGGACTGGTTGAGTAGAGTCTGTACCCTCCCTGTGAGCTCGGACTGGTTGACTAGAGTCTGTACTCTCCATGTGAGCTCGGACTGGTTGAGTACAGTCTGTACTCTCCCTGTGAGCTCGGACTGGTTGAGTAGAGTCTGTACCCTCCCTGTGAGCTCGGACTGGTTGACTAGAGTCTGTACTCTCCCTGTGAGCTCGGACTGGTTGAGTAGAGTCTGTACTCGCGCTGTGAGCTCGGACTGGTTGAGTAGAGTCTGTACTCTCCCTGTGAGCTCGGGCTGGTTGAGTAGAGTCTGTACTCTCCCTGTGAGCTCGGGCTGGTTGAGTAGAGTCTGTACTCTCCATGTGAGCTCGGACTGGTTGAGTAGATTCTGTACTCTCCCTGTGAGCTCGGACTGGTTGAGTAGAGTCTGTACTCTCCTTGTGAGCTCGGGCTGGTTGAGTAGAGTCTGTACTCTCCCTGTGAGCTCGGACTGGTTGAGTACAGTCTGTACTCTCCCTGTGATCTCGGACTGGTTGAGTAGAGTCTGTACTCTCCATGTGAGCTCGGACTGGTTGACTAGAGTCTGTACTCTCCCTGTGAGCTCGGACTGGTTGAGTAGAGTCTGTACTCTCCCTGTGAGCTCGGACTGGTTGAGTAGAGTCTGTACTCTTCCTGTGAGCTCGGGCTGTTTGAGTAGAGTCTGTACTCTCCCTGTGAGCTCGGGCTGGTTGAGTAGAGTCTGTACTCTCCCTGTAAGCTCGGACTGGTTGAGTAGAGTCTGTACTCTCCCTGTGAGCTCGGACTGGTTGACTAGAGTCTGTACTCTCCCTGTGAGCTCGGACTGGTTGAGTAGAGTCTGTACTCGTGCTGTGAGCTCGGACTGGTTGAGTAGAATCTGTACTCTCCCTGTGAGCTCGGACTGGTTGAGTAGAGTCTGTACTCTCCCTGTGAGCTCGGACTGGTTGAGTAGAGTCTGTACTCTCCCTGTGAGCTCGGACTGGTTGAGTAGAGTCTGTACTCTCCCTGTGAGCTCGGGCTGGTTGAGTAGAGTCTGTACTCTCCTTGTGAGCTCGGACTGGTTGACTAGAGTCTGTACTCTCCCTGTGAGCTCGGACTGGTTGACTAGAGTCTGTACTCGCGCTGTGAGCTCGGACTGGTTTAAACCAGTATGGCGGGGGGGTGGGCACCGGAGCAATAGGCCAGAAGGTGAAAGCATTGAGGGAGAACTAGGGAATAGGGCCAGTATGGCTCTGAGGCAGAGCAGACAGGGAGATGTTGCTGAACACAGCGGGTCTGGTGGCCTGAAGTGCATATCTTTTAATGCAAGAAGTATTACGGGTAAGGCAGATGAACTTAGAGCTTGGATTAGTACTTGGAGCTATGATGTTGTTGCCATTACAGAGACCTGGTTGAGGGAAGGACAGGATTGGCAGCTAAACGTTCCAGGATTTAGATGTTTCAGGCGGGATAGAGGGGGATGTAAAAGGGGTGGCGGAGTTGCGCTACTGGTTAGGGAGAATATCACAGCTGTACTGCGGGAGGACACCTCAGAGGACAGTGAGGCTATATGGGTAGAGATCAGGAATAAGAAGGGTGCAGTCACAATGTTGGGGGTTTACTACAGGCCTCCCAACAGCCAGCGGGAGATAGAGGAGCAGATAGGTAGACAGATTTTGGAAAAGAGTAAAAACAACAGGGTTATTGTGATGGGAGACTTCAACTTCCCGAATATCGACTGGGACTCACTTAGTGCTAGGGGCTGAGACTGGGCAGCATTTGTAAGGAGCATCCAGGAGGGCTTCTTAAAACAATATGTAGACAGTCCAACTAGGGAAGGGGCTGTACTGGACCTGGTATTGGGGAATGAGCCCAGCCAGGTGGTAGAAGTTTCAGTAGGGGAGCATTTCGGGAACAGTGACCACAATTCAGTAAGTTTTAAAGTGCTGGTGGACAAGGATAAGAGTGGTCCTAGGGTGAATGTGCTAAATTGGGGGAAGGCTAATTATAACAATATTCAGGAACTGAAGAACCTAGATTGGGGGCGGATGTTTGAGGGTAAATCAACATCTGACATGTGGGAGGCTTTCAAGTGTCAGTTGAAAGGAATTCAGGACCGGCATGTTCCTGTGAGGAAGAAGGATAAATACGGCAAATTTCGGGAACCTTGGATAATGAGAGATATTGAAGGCCTCGTCAAAAAGAAAAAGGAGGCATTTGTCAGGGCTAGAAGGCTGGGAACAGCTGAAGCCTGTGTGGAATATAAGGAAAGTAGGAAGGAACTTAAGCAAGGAGTCAGGAGGGCTTGAAGGGGTCACGAAAAGTCATTGGCAAATAGGGTTAAGGAAAATCCCAAGGCTTTTTACACGTACATAAAAAGCAAGAGTGTAGCCAGGGAAAGGGTTGCCCCACTGAAGGACAGGCAAGGGAATTTAAGTGTGGAGCCAGAGGAAATGGGTGGGGTACTAAATGAATACTTTGCATCAGTATTAACCAAAGAGAAGGAATTGGTGAATGTTGAGTCTGGAGAAGGGTGTGTAGATAACCTGGGTCACATTGAGATCCAAAAAGATGAGGTGTTGGGCGTCTTGAAAAATATTAAGGTGGATAAGTCCCCAGGGCCTGATGGGGTCTACCCCAGAATACTGAAGGAGGCTGGAGAGGAAATTGCTGAGGCCTTGACAAAAATCTTTGGATCCTCACTGTCTTCAGGTGATGTCCAGGAGGACTGGAGAATAGCCAATGTTGTTCCTTTGTTTAAGAAGGGTAGCAAGGATAATCCAGGGAACTACAGGCCAGTGAGCCTTATGTCAGTAGTAGGGAAATTACTGGAGAGAATTCTTCGAGACAGGATCTACTCCCATTTGGAAAGAAATGAACGTATTAGTGAGAGGCAGGATGGTTTTGTGAAGGGGAGGTCGTTTCTCACTAACATGATAGAGTTTTTCGAAGAGGTCACAAAAATGATTAATGTAGGTAGGGCAGTGGATGTTGTCTATATGGACTTCAGTAAGGCCTTTGACAAGGTCCCTCATGGTAGACTGGTACAAAAGGTGAAGTCACACGGGATCAGGGGTGAGCTGGCAAGATGGATAGAGAACTGGCTAGGTTATAGAAGGCAGAGAGTAGCAATGGAAGGGTGCTTTTCTAATTGGAGGGCTGTGACTAGTGGTGTTCCGCAGGGATCAGTACTGGGACCGTTGCTGTTCGTAGTATATATAAATGATTTGGAGGAAAATGTAACTGGTCTGATTAGTAAGTTTGCAGACGACACAAAGGTTGGTGGAATTGTGGATAGCGATGAGGACTGTCAGAGGATACAGCAGGATTTAGATTGTTTGGAGACTTGGACGGAGAGATGGCAGATGGAGTTTAATCCAGACAAATGTGAGGTAATGCATTTTGGAAGGTCTAATGCAGGTAGGGAATATACAGTGAATGGTAGAACCCTCAAGAGTATTGACAGTCAGAGAGATTTAGGTGTTCAGGTCCACAGGTCACTGAAAGGGGCAACACAGGTGGAGAAGGTAGTCAAGAAGGCATACGGCATGCTTGCCTTCATTGGCCGGGGCATTGAGTATAAGAATTGTAAATCATGTTGCAGTTGTATAGAACTTTAGTTAGGCCATACTTGGAGTATAGTGTTCAATTCTGGTCGCCACACTACCAGAAGGATGTGGAGGATTTAGAGAGGGTGCAGAAGAGATTTACCAGGATGTTGCCTGGTATGGAGGGCATTAGCTATGAGGAGTGGTTGAATAAACTCGGTTTGTTCTCACTGGAACAACGGAGGTTGAGGGGCGACCTCATAGAGGTCTACAAAATTATGAGGGGCACAGACAGAGTGGATCATCAGAGGCTTTTGCCCAGGGTAGAGGGGTCAATTACTAGGGGGCATAGGTTTAAGGTGTGAGGGGCAAGGTTTAGAGGAGATGTACGAGGCAGGTTTTTTACACAGAGGGTAGTGGGTGCCTGGAACCCGCTGCCGGAGGAGGTGGTGGAAGCAGGGACGATGGTGACATTTAAGGGGCATCTTGACAAATACATGAATAGGATGGGAATAAAGGGATACGGATCCCGGAAGTGTAGAAGATTGTAGTTTAGTCGGGCAGCATGGTCGGCACGGGCTTGGAGGGCCGAAGGGCCTGTTCCTGTGCTGTACTTTTCTTTGTTCTTTGTTGTTCTTTGTACAGTCTGTACTCGCGCTGTGAGCTCGGACTGGTTGAGTAGAGTCTGTACTCGCGCTGTGAGCTCGGACTGGTTGAGTAGAGTCTGTACTCTCCCTGTGAGCTCGGACTGGTTGAGTAGAGTCTGTACTCTCCCTGTGAGCTCGGACTGGTTGAGTAGAGTCTGTACTCTCCCTGTGAGCTCGGACTGGTTGAGTAGAGTCTGTACTCGCGCTGTGAGCTCGGACTGGTTGAGTAGAGTCTGTACTCTCCCTGTGAGCTCGGACTGGTTGAGTAGAGTCTGTACTCTCCCTGTGAGCTCGGACTGGTTGAGTAGAGTCTGTACTCTCCCTGTGAGCTCGGACTGGTTGAGTAGAGTCTGTACTCTCCCTGTGAGCTCGGACTGGTTGAGTAGAGTCTGTACTCCCCCTGTGAGCTCGGACTGGTTGAGTAGAGTCTGTACTCTCCCTGTGAGCTCGGGCTGGTTGAGTAGAGTCTGTACTCTCCCTGTGAGCTCGGACTGGTTGAGTACAGTCTGTACTCGCGCTGTGAGCTCGGGCTGGTTGTGTATAATCTGTATCTTCACGCCGGCATTGAAATTGATACATGAGGTTGCTGAATTGTATGGTTGGCAGACCGTCATGTTAGTGGAACAGACCATTCACATGGCCTCTACGCCATAGCAACACATAACACTGGATTCTCCGCTCTCTCGGCTGCAAATTTCTCAGCCCCGTATTGGATTGGATTGGATTGGATTGGATTTGTTTATTGTCACGTGTACCGAGGTACAGTGAAAAGTATTTTTCTGCGAGCAGCTCAACAGATCATTCAGTACATGAAAGAAAAGGGAATTAGACAGAATTCAAGAAAATACATGAGAATACAGAATAGGGCAACACAATATATATTTCTCGGCAAGCGGAGAATTGCGGCCTTTGTCTCTAACACAAGGGGCTGGATTCTCCTATTTGGAGACTAAGTGCTGACGTGGGAACGGTGGCATTTTATGCCTGAGAAAACAGAGTAAAAGCTGCACCGATAACTCCGTCTGGTGGGGGGCTAGCAGCCTCACAGCGTAAGGCACCCGTACTGCGGCCGTGCTGCGCAATATTGCACCAGTCCCAGCCTGCTAAATAATGCCCCCCATTGACCAGGCTCGCCACCCCCGTACCAGCCCTCACTATTGTCTGCGCCCCTCACAAAAGTTCCCTCCCACACGACTGTGGCGGCACTGGACTGAAGTCCGCAACCACCAGGCCGAGTTCCTGAAATAAAATTGGTCCCGTCTCCCACGCCGTCAGGAACTCAGCCACCAGGTGGCGGAGCATCGGGGGGGAGGGCATCAGGTAACATCCTGAGGCCAACCCGATCAGTACGCCGTTTTGGAGGGGGTGGAGCATCACAAATGCAGCGCCGGCCCCGATTTCGGCGCCAATGGAGATTCTCCGGCTGATTGCCGAACGCGTTTTCGGCGTCAGAGACCGGAGAATCCCAACCAATGTTCCTTCCAGGAACTGCACCTTTCCAAAGGAGAATTCAGGCCTCAGATTTGACCCACCGAGACTGCACGGACCCTCTGAAAGAGCCTCCTGCCTCGGCCCACTCCCCTCCCTATCCCTGCAACCCCACCTAACCTTTGGACACTACGGTCAATCCACCTAACCTGCCTATCACAGGACTGTGGGGGGAAACCGGAGCACCCGGAGGAAACCCACGCAGACACGGGGAGAAAGTGCAAACTCCAAAACCTGGGTTCCTGGCGCAGTGAGGCAGCAGTGCTAACCACTGTGCCACCGTGAAACCCTCAAAGCTTGGACTGAGACAGGAAAAAAATCCTGGACAGGACTGAAGACACTGGACTGAAGACACTGGACTGAAGACACTGGACTGAAGACACTGGACTGAAGACACTGGACTGAAGACACTGGACTGAAGACACTGGACTGAAGACACTGGACTCAAGACACTGGACTCAAGACACTGGACTCAAGACACTGGACTCAAGACACTGGACTCAAGACACTGGACTCAAGACACTGGACTCAAGACACTGGACTCAAGACACTGGACTCAAGACACTGGACTCAAGACACTGGACTCAAGACACTGGACTCAAGACACTGGACTCAAGACACTGGACTCAAGACACTGGACTCAAGACACTGGACTCAAGACACTGGACTCAAGACACCGGACTCAAGACACCGGACTCAAGACACCGGACTCAAGACACCGGACTCAAGACACCGGACTCAAGACACCGGACTCAAGACACCGGACTCAAGACACCGGACTCAAGACACCGGACTCAAGACACCGGACTCAAGACACCGGACTCAAGACACCGGACTCAAGACACCGGACTCAAGACACCGGACTCAAGACACCGGACTCAAGACACCGGACTCAAGACACCGGACTCAAGACACCGGACTCAAGACACCGGACTCAAGACACCGGACTCAAGACACCGGACTCAAGACACCGGACTCAAGACACCGGACTCAAGACACCGGACTCAAGACACCGGACTCAAGACACCGGACTCAAGACACCGGACTCAAGACACCGGACTCAAGACACCGGACTCAAGACACCGGACTGAAGACACCGGACTGAAGACACCGGACTGAAGACACCGGACTGAAGACACCGGACTGAAGACACCGGACTGAAGACACCGGACTGAAGACACCGGAATGAAGACTCTGGAATGAAGACTCTGGAATGAAGACTCTGGACTGAAGACACTGGAATGAAGACACTGGAATGAAGACTCTGGAATGAAGATACTGGAATGAAGACTCTGGAATGAAGATACTGGAATGAAGACTCTGGAATGAAGATACTGGAATGAAGACTCTGGAATGAAGACACTGGAATGAAGACTCTGGAATGAAGATACTGGAATGAAGACTCTGGAATGAAGACTCTGGAATGAAGACACTGGAATGAAGACTCTGGAGGCTGAATATGAATTGGAGCTGCCACTGGGAGCAGAGTCTGGAGCTGAAGTGTGGTTTGATCTCTGGAATGAAAGGTATGGTGGGGGCGGAGTGGGATGTAGCCCATCTCCTCAAAGATTGGGCCCGTGACAACATCAAACACATAGGCAAGATCATAGACTCCTTTTTTATTCAGCCCTATCCATAGTTACACTCATTAGTCAAAGACAGAAACATTAATGAGCCACAATACAAGAGAAAGCACACTTGACAATCAATGAAACATCAGGTGGTTGAGACATGTAGGATTTCTGTCAAAAATTGTTGAGGGATTTAGATGGTCAGTTAAAAGAATTCTACAAGAAATGTAGAGAGTGTGTTGTTTTAACAGAGGTGATAAACTAAATACACCCGGAAGAACATGACATAAAATAATAAACCACACGGAAAGGTTCAGCTATTTATTAATGTTATTTTAGTTCTTATCGATGTGTTACTCCTTAAACCAGTCGGCACTCTGTCAGCCTAATATTCTCAACAGCTCCTATTTATAGACCCGTGTGATTCAATAAGACTCAGTGCTCACTTTCTGGAATAGAATCAGTAGTTTTAATGGTTGTTTTGATTGGAAGCCGATATGCCGAGATGTCAGTGGAATTAGGGCTTTGATATCTGATTGTCAAATCTGAGACAAATTTAGTTATAAAGTCGCTCTGAAAGAAGAAAGAGTCACAGAACAAAGAGCAAAGCTTCAAAATTAAGTACACAAACAAAACAAAATGCAATCTGATTAGAATCCCACCGAGCCCCGGGCTAGTGAATATCCCAGCCTGTTCTGATTGTTGATCATCGATATGACCCCAACGTAAGCGTCAATGGTGACTGGACGATCCAATACGATTGCCCCATTAGCCCTGCCAGGAACGGGATCCTGCTGATAGGCTTTCTGCACGGCGGAAGCAAGCGCTGCTTTGAAGTTTTCAAGCTGCAAGAAAGAGAGTTCGGAAATGATAAACCATGAAAACCGATCACAGAGAACATATATGTAAAAAACATGCATGTAAAAAGCCCCAACAGTTACGGTACTCCAGTGGTTATTCTGATGAACGAGATGATTGTTGACCTGAATATTGACTCTGTTTCTGTCTCCACAGATGCTGCCTGACCTCCCCGCGTACGGGGTACCTCCAGCATTTTCCTTTTAATTATATCAGTGATTGTGTCACGAGACCCGGAATCCTGAATCCTGGACTAATAATCCGGAGACACTGGGCACGATCTTTCCAAAAGGGAAGAAAATCCCTCAGTGAGCGCGTTTCGCCGCGTGTTTCCTGGCGAACACGTGGCTATTTAACAGCGCTCGGGTTGAAGAAGGGGCCTGAATGGGGGACGCACGGCTGAGGCCCCACACAGCCCCGGTTTTTACAGTGGGGGCTCCGCTCGCCGTAACTCTCCGCTGTAGTCAGAGATGGGGACGCCATTTTCAAATGACATCCCCCATCTCCGAGGCTCTAAAAGAATGCCCGGCCTTCTCCCCCCCCCCCCCCAGCCTGAACACAATATGGGAGGGTCCCCGGCACCCCCCACCCTGCACCGCCCCAACAACCACCCCGGCAACCCCAGCCCGATCGCCTGCACGCAGTAAATGCCAGCCTTGCACCCTGGCAGTGCCCAGGTGACACCAGCAGTGCCAGGTCATCACCCTGCCCAAAGGGCATGCGGCGAGGGTCTTGTATTCCTTTGGAGACCCCCCCCCATGAGTGCTGTTCCATCTGATCCCCGTTTACGGGGGGCCAGTACCAAACAGCGCTTGCCCGAGGTCCCCGAGGCGGAGGGATTGAATCCCAAAGCCCCAGGTACCTCAGGAATCCGCACATTAGTGTAAGGTGTACTGCCTCGCTCTATTATACAGATTTGTCAAAAAGTGATCGCGCCCATTGTTGGCGGGAATCGCCCTGCGTTGGATCTGGTGAGACGTTGCGAGCCGGGTAGATCCCGGGAGTGTGGCCTTCTGGCTGTCACTGGCCACGCTACGCTGCGGCGAGAGTGGCTGGGGGGGGGGGGGGGGGGGGGTGAGGGCTGTTCTGGGCTCATAATGATGGTTTGAGAGATGGGGGTCATCATTTTGAAATGGCATTCCAATCTCTCCCTGCACTGGGGCGTTCCGGCGAGCGGAGCGGAGCGCAGGAAATGGGCAAAATGCGTCGTCGTCGCGGATTCCCCGCCCAGGCCCCCGATTGACCCGGATGGGAGTTAGATAGGGGTGGGTCTCTCGGTGCTCCGAGAGCCGGGAAATACCCGGCTAATCTCGTGCTCTGGGGCCGTGTCCCCATTCGGGTCGATCATGCACAAAGTGTTAATCAGTGTTGTGTTGACAGTGGTAAAACGAACATCTGCTTGACATTCTGTCAGGGAAGTAAATCTGCTGTCTTTACCCAGACTGCTCGACATGTGACTCCTGCCCTATAGCAATGTGATTGACTGAACTGCTCCCCGAGATGGCTTCGCCAGATAGCCAGTTGTACCAAAACCTTTCCGGGAGCTATGGTTCAAGCAGGCGGTTCACCGTCATATTCTCAAAGGCAATTACGATGAACAGTAAATGCCGGCCTTGCCAGCGGCACTCTCATACTCCGAAAGACTAAAAATATTCCCCAAGGTCGTACCTCACAAACCTTATTGAGTTCTTTGAGAAGGTGACCAAACAGGTGGATGAGGGTAAAGCAGTGGATGTGGTGTATATGGATTTCAGTAAAGCGTTTGATAAGGTTCCCCACGGTAGGCTAGTGCAGAAAATATGGAGGCTGGGGATTCAGGGTGATTTAGCAGTTTGGATCAGAAATTGGCTAGCTGGAAGAAGACAGAGAGTGGTGGTTGATGGGAAATGCTCTGACTGGTGTCCAGTTACTAGTGGCGTACCCCAAGGATCTGTTTTGGGACCGCTGCTGATTGTCATTTTTATAAATGACCTGGAAGAGGGTGTAGAAGGATGGGTGAGTAAATTTGCAGATGACACTAAAGTCAGTGGAGTTGTGGACAGTGCGGTAGGATATTGCAGGTTACAGAGGGACATAGATAAGCTGCAGAGCTGGGCTGAGAGGTGGCAAATGGAGTTTAATGCAGAAAAGTGTGAGGTGATTCGTTTTGGAAGGAATAACAGGAAGACAGAGTACTGGGCTAATGATTAGATTCTTGGCAGTGTAGATAAGCAGAGAGATCTTGGTGTCCATGTACATAGATCCCTGAAAGTTGCCACCCAGGTTGATAGGGTTGTTAAGAAGGTGTACGGTGTGTTAGCTTTTATTGGTAGAGGGATTGCGTTTTGGAGCCATGAGGTCATGTTACAGCTGTACAAAACTCTGGTGCGGCCGCATTTGGAGTATTGTGTGCAGTTTTGGTCGCCACATTAGAGGAAGGATGTGGAAGCATTGGAAAGGGTGCAGAGATTTACCAGGATGTTGCCTGGTATGGAGGGAAGATCTTATGAGGGAAGGCTGAGGGACTTGAGGCTGTTTTCGTTTGAGAGAAGAAGGTTAAGAGGCGACTTAATTGAGGCATACAAGATGATCAGAAGATTAGATAGGGTGGGCAGTGAGAGCCTTTTTCCTCGGATGGTGATGTCTAGCATGAGGGGACATAGCTTTAAATTGAGGGGAGATAGATATAGGACAGATGTCAGAGGTAGGTTCTTTACTCAGAGAGTAGTAAGGGTGTGGAATGCCCAGCCTGCAACAGTAGTGGACTCGCCAACACTAAACGCATTCAAATGGTCATTGGATAGACATATGGACGATAAGGGAATAGTGTAGATAGGCTTTCGAGTGGTTTCAAAGGTCGGCGCAACATCGAGGGCCGAAGGGCCTGTACTGCGCTGTAATGTTCTATGTTGTATGTTCTATTAAGATACCACTGACCACAGACATGTGTACAAAGTTCCACAGCACACCAAAGATGCCATATGTAAAATTTTCTGAGACATCAAGACAACATCTCCAGGATTCTACTGAACACCAAACAGAACGTTACCAGTCAAACCTGACTGGAAACAGACACTGACCAGAAGTCAGCAGCCAGCAGATTCATTGTCCGTTTTAATCAACGGACTAAAACCGATCATTTCCCGCCCTCCGGAATCTCAGAAGAAACCCAGCAAATGGACATTTCAAATCCATGAGAAAAGAGCTCAGCATTCTCGCCGAATAGGAATCTCCGACCGAACACAGGGAGATTCACTCCGACACGCCCAATGCAAATCACAGTTAATCGAGCCCCAGATTCACCCCCACCCCATACGCCACAAAAATCCAGTTCAGCCCCCACTAACACTCCAATTCATTCACAGTCCAACTTTATTTCAAATCAACTCAACATTAAATGTGTAAGTTTACCCCCACGTGTTGACTAACGTAAGACAAACCACAAAAGTCGGACTGAGTGTTTTTCACAAAAACCTGACACACGAATCCTCCCCAAGTCAAACAAACAAAGGTGTCTGTTTTTGCCAATAATAATTTTCTTCTGAGGAAAACACCCTTTATAAATAGAAGGAAGCTTTGATCAGGTTCCTGACAAAACATCAGCATTACGCAAGATTCACTCTTCCCTTCCTGCTTAGTGACAATGCTAATCCTAGTGAGGGGGCAGCACGGTAGCATTGTGGTTAGCATAATTGCTTCACAGCTCTAGGGTCCCAGGTTCGATTCCAGCTTGGGTTACTGTCTGTGCGGAGTCTGCACATCCTCCCCGTGTGTGCGTGGGTTTCCTCCGGGTGCTCCGGTTTCCTCCCACAGTCCAAAGATGTGCGGGTTAGGTGGATTGGCCATGATAAATTGCCCTTAGTGTCCAAAATTGCCCTTAGTGTTGGGTGGGGTTATGGGGATAGGGTGGAGGTGTTGACCTTGGGTAGGGTGCTCTTTCCAAGAGCCGGTGCAGACTCGATGGGCCGAATGGCCTCCTTCTGCACTGTAAATTCTATGATAATCTATGATAATCGTGAACTTCCACAACAGCTATACTCTGTAACGTACCTCACCAACAAAGATGATTCTATACTCCAGAGGGTCAGTACTGAGGGAGTGCCGCATTGTCAGAGGGTCAGTACTGAGGGAGTGCCGCACTGTCAGAGGGTCAGTACTGAGGGAGTGCTGCACTGTCAGAGGGTCAGTACTGAGGGAGTGCCGCACTGTCAGAGGGTCAGTACTGAGGGAGTGCCGCACTGTCAGAGGGTCAGTACTGAGGGAGTGCCGCACTGTCAGAGGGTCAGTACTGAGGGAGTGCTGCACTGTCAGAGGGTCAGTACTGAGGGAGAGCCGCACTGTCAGAGGGTCAGTACTGAGGGAGTGCTGCACTGTCAGAGGGTCAGTACTGAGGGAGTGCCGCACTGTCAGAGGGTCAGTACTGAGGGAGCGCCGCACTGTCAGAGGGTCAGTACTGAGGGAGTGCCGCACTGTCAGAGGGTCAGTACTGAGGGAGTGCTGCATTGTCAGAGGGTCAGTACTGAGGGAGTGCCGCACTGTCAGAGGGTCAGTACTGAGGGAGTGCCGCACTGTCAGAGTGTCAGTACTGAGGGAGTGCCGCACTGTCAGAGGGTCAGTACTGAGGGAGTGCCGCACTGTCAGAGGGTCAGTACTGAGGGAGTGCCGCACTGTCAGAGGGTCAGTACTGAGGGAGTGCCGCACTGTCAGAGGGTCAGTATTGAGGGAGTGCTGCACTGTCAGAGGGTCAGTACTGAGGGAGTGCCGCACTGTCAGAGGGTCAGTACTGAGGGAGTGCCGCACTGTCAGAGGGTCAGTACTGAGGGAGTGCTGCACTGTCAGAGGGTCAGTACTGAGGGAGAGCTGCACTGTCAGAGGGTCAGTACTGAGGGAGCTCCGCACTGTCAGAGGGTCAGTACTGAGGGAGTGCCGCACTGTCAGAGGGTCAGTACTGAGGGAGTGCTGCACTGTCAGAGGGTCAGTACTGAGGGAGTGCCGCACTGTCAGAGGGTCAGTACTGAGGGAGTGCTGCACTGTCAGAGGGTCAGTACTGAGGGAGTGCCGCACTGTCAGAGGGTCAGTACTGAGGGAGTGCTGCACTGTCAGAGGGTCAGTACTGAGGGAGTGCCACACTGTCAGAGGGTCAGGGAGAAGATGGATAGGAGGGCCTTTATGACGGTTGTTGTGGTCATGTCGGGACAGGGAATGGCGAAAGGGAATCGAGAGTATTTGTTGATAACACTCAAGAAATATGTGTTACGGTTGTTGGAGGGGAGGGGACCCTTGAAGTCTATACTGAGACGTTCAAAGGGGCGGGACGCCTTGATCAGATGCGCTCGATCGGGGCGGTAGAAGTGCGGTTTGCACTCGGCGCAGATGTGGCAGTCCCTAGTGACAGTCCTGACTTTCTCGACGGAGTAGGGCAGGTTGTGGGTCTTAATAAAATGGTAGAAACGAGTGACCCCTGGGTGGCAGAGGTCCGTGTGGAGGGAGCGGAGCCGGTCAATCTGCGCGCTGGCGCAGGTACCGCGGGACAGGGCATCAGGAGGCTCGTTGAGCTTCCCAGGATGATACAAGATATCGTAGTTGTACATGGACAACTCGATCCGCCATCGCAAGACCTTGTCGTTCTTGATCTTGCCCCTCTGTGCGTTGTCAAACATGAAAGCTACTGACCGTTGGTCTGTGAGGAGGGTAAACCTCCTGCCGGCCAGATAGTGCCTCCAATATCGCACAGCTTCAACTATGGCCTGTGCCTCCTTTTCCACCGAGGAATGGCGGATTTCGGAAGCCTGGAGGGTTCGTGAAAAGAAGGCTACGGGTCTGCCCGCTTGGTTCTGGGTGGCCGCCAGAGCTACGTCAGATGCGTCGCTCTCGACCTGGAAGGGGAGGGCCTCGTTGATGGCGCGCATCGTGGCCTTTGCGATATCCGCTTTGATGCGGCTAAAGGCCTGGCTGCCCTCCATCGACAGGGGAAAGGAGGTGGACTGGATGAGGGGGCGGGCTTTGTCGGCGTAGTTGGGGACCCACTGGGCATAGTATGAGAAGAAGCCCAGGCAGCGTTTGAGGGATTTGAGGGAGTTGGGAAGGGGAAGCTCCATCAGGGGGCGCATGCGTTCGGGATCGGGGCCTATCACTCCGTTACGCACTACGTAGCCAAGGATGGCTAGACGGTCGGTGCTAAACACGCACTTATCCTTATTGAAAGTTAAATTAATGAGTTTTGCGGTTCAGAGGAATATTTGGAGGTTGATGGCATGGTCCTGCTGGTCGTGGCCGCAGATGGTGACATTATCGAGATACGGGAAGGTAGCCCATAAACCGTGCTTGTCGACCATTCAGTCCATCTCCCGTTGGAAGACCGAGACCCCATTTGTGACACCGAATGGAACCCTGAGGAAGTGGTAGAGGCGCCCATCTGCCTCAAACGCGGTGTACAGTCGGTCACTCACGCGAATGGGGAGCTGGTGGTCGGCGGACTTAAGGTCCACCGTGGAGAAGACTTTGTACTTCGCGATCCTGTTAATCAGGTCGGAAATATGGGGGAGAGGATACGCGTCCAGCTGGGTAAACCTGTTGATGGTCTGACTGTAATCGATGACCATCCGGTTTTTCTCCCCAGTCCGAACTACCAGCACTTGGGCTGGCCAGGGACTGTTGCTGGCCTCGATAACTCCTTCCTTACTGAGCCTCTGGACCTCGGACCTGATGAAGGATCGGTCCTGGGCACTGTATCGTCTGCTCCGAGTGGCGACAGGTTTACAATCTGGGGTGAGATTAGCAAACAAGGAAGGGGGGTCCACTTTGAGGGACGCGAGGCTGCAGACAGTAAGAGGAGGAATAGGGCCGCCGAATTGAAAGGTCAAGCTCTGTAGGTTGCACTGGAAGTCCAGGCCCAAGAGTGCCGGAGCGCATAGACGGGGGAGAATGAGGAGTTTGAAGTTTTTGAAAACCCTCCCCTGGACCGTGAGGTCCGCTATGCAGCACGCGGTCATTTGGACGGAATGCGAACCTGAGGCCAATTCAATTTTATGTTTAACTGGGTGAATGGGGAGCGCGCAGCGTCTTACCGTGTCGGGGTGGACCAAACTTTCCGTGCTCCCGGAGTCCAGCAGGCACCTTGTTTTGTGTCCGTAGAGCTGCACCGTTGTTGTAGTCTTGGCGAGCGAGCGTAGTTGCGACTGGTCGAGTTTGATGGAAGCCAATCGTGGTGAGAGTTCCAGATCCTCCTCAGTGTCAGAGTAATCGCTGGCAGGGCCTTCCGTGTTGGCCCAAGATGGCGGCGCCCAGGACTCGCACGTGGAGCCGGGGCCCAAGATGGCGGCGCCCTAGGGAGCCTCGTGGCGGCTGGGGGCAGTGTCAGCGGCGTCCGCGAGCCGGTCGGGGCAGCTGGGAGCGTGGGTCGGGAGGACCGTGGGGCCGTTGCGGGAGCCGGGAGGCGGGCCGGAGAGGTTGGTGCGCGGCATGGGGCCCTGGGGGGACCCGGGGGGGCAATCCGCGGTCGCTGCGCAGGACAGCAGCGACCGACTTGGTCTGGCAGACCACCGCGTAGTGACCCTTCTTCCCGCAGCTCTTACACAGAGCGTAGCGGGCCGGGCAGCGCGGGCGGGGGTGCTTTGAGAGGCCTCAGAAATAGCAACGTGGCCCCGCTAGTTTATCGGAGCGACACGCAGCGCAGGCTTGGGGGGGGGGGGGTCGGGGTCCACGGAGGATGGGGGTGGCGCATGCCATGAAGTCCAGGGGGTTGCTGCACAGCCAGGGGGCACATTCGCGGGCGTTCAGGTCAGCAATCTCCAGGTTGCAACCTCAGCTAGGCTGAGGGTGTTCTTTTCTAACATGCCAGCAACATAAGCGTCTCTGATTAGAAGTTCCATGTGCTCCGTCGCCGAAACTTGGAGACATGCGCACGTTCTCCCTAGAGCTGCGACCCTGCAGAGGGTCAGTACTGAGGGAGCTCCGCACTGTCAGAGGGACAGTATTGAGGGAGTGCTGCACTGTCAGAGGGTCAGTACTGAGGGAGTGCTGCACTCTCAGATAGTCAGTACTGAGGGAGCGCCGCACTGTCAGAGGGTCAGTGCTGAGGGAGTGCTGCACTGTCAGAGGGTCAGTGCTGAGGGAGTGCTGCACTGTCAGAGGGTCAGTACTGAGGGAATGCCGCACTGTCAGAGGGTCAGTACTGAGGGAGTGCCGCACTGTCAGAGGGTCAGTACTGAGGGAGTGCCGCACTGTCAGTGGGTCAGTACTGAGGGAGTGCCGCACTGTCAGAGGGTCAGTACTGAGGGAGTGCTGCACTGTCAGAGGGTCAGTACTGAGGGAGTGCCGCACTGTCAGAGGGTCAGTACTGAGGGAGTGCTGCACTGTCAGAGGGTCAGTACTGAGGGAGTGCCGCACTGTCAGAGGGTCAGTACTGAGGGAGTGCTGCACTGTCAGAGGGTCAGTACTGAGGGAGTGCTGCACTGTCAGAGGGTTAGTGCTGAGGGAGTGCCGCACTGTCAGAGGGTCAGTACTGAGGGAGTGCTGCCCTGTCAGAGGGTCAGTACTGAGGGAGTGCTGCACTGTCAGAGGGTCAGTACTGAGGGAGTGCCGCACTGTCAGAGGGTCAGTACTGAGGGAGTGCTGCACTGTCAGAGGGTCAGTACGGAGGGAGCGCTGCACTGTCAGAGGGTTAGTGCTGAGGGAGTGCCGCACTGTCAGAGGGTCAGTACAGAGGGAGTGCTGCACTGTCAGAGGGTCAGTACTGAGGGAGTGCCGCACTGTCAGAGGGTCAGTACTGAGGGAGTGCCGCACTGTCAGAGGGTCAGTACTGAGGGAGTGCTGCACTGTCAGAGGGTCAGTACTGAGGGAGTGCCGCACTGTCAGAGGGTCAGTACTGAGGGAGTGCTGCACTGTCAGAGGGTCAGTACTGAGGGAGTGCTGCACTGTCAGAGGGTTAGTGCTGAGGGAGTGCCGCACTGTCAGAGGGTCAGTACTGAGGGAGTGCTGCCCTGTCAGAGGGTCAGTACTGAGGGAGTGCTGCACTGTCAGAGGGTCAGTACTGAGGGAGTGCCGCACTGTCAGAGGGTCAGTACTGAGGGAGTGCTGCACTGTCAGAGGGTCAGTACGGAGGGAGCGCTGCACTGTCAGAGGGTTAGTGCTGAGGGAGTGCCGCACTGTCAGAGGGTCAGTACTGAGGGAGTGCTGCACTGTCAGAGGGTCAGTACTGAGGGAGTGCCGCACTGTCAGAGGGTCAGTACTGAGGGAGTGCTGCACTGTCAGAGGGTCAGTACGGAGGGAGCGCTGCACTGTCAGAGGGTCAGTACTGAGGGAGTGCCGCACTGTCAGAGGGTCAGTACTGAGGGAGTACCGCACTGTCAGAGGTTCAGTACTGAGGGAGTGCCGCACTGTCAGAGGGTCAGTACTGAGGGAGTGCTGCACTGTCAGAGGGTCAGTACTGAGGGAGTGCTGCACTGTCAGAGGGTCAGTACTGAGGGAGTGCCGCACTGTCAGAGGGTCAGTACTGAGAGAGTGCCGCACTGTCAGAGGGTCAGTACTGAGGGAGTGCCGCACTGTCAGAGTGTCAGTACTGAGGGAGTGCCGCACTGTCAGAGGGTCAGTACTGAGGGAGTGCCGCACTGTCAGAGGGTCAGTACTGAGGGAGTGCTGCACTGTCAGAGGGTCAGTACTGAGAGAGTGCCGCACTGTCAGAGGGTCAGTACTGAGGGAGTGCCGCACTGTCAGAGGGTCAGTACTGAGGGAGTGCCGCACTGTCAGAGGGTTGACCCTTCACTGCCCTCTGAATTGACAGAACCAAGCGACTCAGTTGCCTTCTGGGAAATTCGGAATCCAAAATCTAAATGCCGTGAATGGCAGAGTGAATCGGGATTCACCGACTCCAACCTCAGCTTTTGCTTCAGTCATTGTAATGAACACCGTCAATGGGGGGGGCTTTGCATCATTGCTGGAGGGGGGGTTCCAGGATTTCATGAGGAGGGTAAATGAGGTAAGCAATACCCCCACTACCTCAGAAGACTGAAATGTAATTGACTTTAATTGGGATGAATTTACCTGAAATGGTCCGTTCTTCTGCAGGTGCTTTGTGAAAACCCTACTTGCCTGAGGCATTGCCTGAACTGAAGTAAAGTGAGCCAGTTCTTTCAAATTCTGTGGGAACCAAATCCGGTTTGGTGACTGTGTGCCAATAAAGACATCATCATCATTTCATTAAAGGTTATCTGCCTGAGGGTAATGAGAGCACAAGTTTAAATTGTGGGAACCATCAGTGACGAACTGCGAAACAATTGGAATAAAGGTTTGGCTGTTATTGAGGTGACAGTTAAAAAAAAAGAATCTTTACTGTCACAAGTAGGCGCTGACATTAACACTGCAATGAAGTTACTGTGAAAAGCCCCTAGTCGCCACACTCCGGGGCCTGTTCAGGTACACAGAGGGAGAATTCAGAATGTCCAATTCACCTAACAGCACGTCTTTCGGGACTTGCGGGAGGAAACCGGAGCACCCGGAGGAAACCCACGCAGACACAGGGAGAACGTGCAGACTCCGCACAGACAGTGACCCAAGCCGGGAATCGAACCTGGGACCCTGGAGCTGTGAAGCAACTGTGTTAACAACTGTGCTACTGTTCCGCCCTATTTTGTACATCCTATTGTTAGCCAACCGTATGAACATGCTGAGGAGCGAGGCTGGTATTTTGGGCAGAATTAAGATTAATTGGATCGAAGTTAAGTGTGACGAGGATTGCAAGAGTTCTCAGGAGAATTTCCTCAGGTGAAAACATTGGTGAATTAAGTTTAATGCTTCTTTTTAAATTTACAAATGTGGGCGTCTCTGGCTCGGCCAGCACGAATTGCCCATCCCTATTTGCCCTTGAAGGTAGTGGTGAGTTGCCTTCTTGAACCACTGCAGAACATGTGGTGTAGGTCCACCCACTGTGCTGTTAGGGAGGATGTTGCCCCAGTGACAGTGAAGGAACGCTGATACATTTCCAAGTCAGGGTGGTGAGTGACTTGGAGGGGAACCTCCAGGTGGTGGGGTTCCCAGGTATCTGCTGCTCTTGTCCTTCTAGATGGTAGTGGCCGTGGGTTTGGAAGGTGCTGCCTGAGGAACCTTGGGAGTTACTGCAGTGCATCTTGGTACACACGGCTGCTACTGTTCATTGGTGGTGGAGGGAGTGAATGTTTGTGGAAGGGGGAGCAATCAATCGAGGCTGCTTTGTCCCAGATAGTGTTGAGCTTCTTGAGTGTTGTTGGAGCTGCACTCATCCAGGCAAGTAGAGAGTATTCCATTACACTCCTGACTTGTGACTTGTAGATGGTGGACAGGCTTTGGGGAGTCAGGAAGTGAGTTACTTCCCACAGGATTCCTAGCTTCTGCAGCGGCACGGTGGCATTGTGGTTAACACTGCTGCCTTATGGCACCGAGGACCCGGGTTCGATCTTGACTCTGGGTCACTGTCTGTATGGAATTTGCACATTCTCCCGTGTCTGTGTGGGTCTCGCTCCCACAACCCATAGATGTACTGGGGAGATGGACTGGCCACGCTAAATTGCCCCTTAATTGCAAAAAAAGAATTGGGTACTCTAAATTTATTTTAAAAAAGGATTCCTAACCTCTGACCTGATCCTTTCTTGTAGAAGATGGTCTTTGCCTGGCGTGAACGTAACTTGCCACTTGTCAGCCCGAGCCTGGATATTGTCCAGGTCTCGCTGCATTTGGACGTGGACTGCTTCATTATCTGAGGGGTCGCGAATGGTGCTGAACATTGTGCAGCCATCCGCAAACATCCCCACTTCTAACCTTATGATGGAAGGGAGGTTATTGATGAAGCAGCTGAAGATGGTGGGGCCGAAGACACTCGGCTGAGGAACTCCTGCAGTGATGTCCTGGAGCTGATGTGGTAAAGTCCAGATCACAACTCATTGGAATTAAAGAATGGTATGTCCCACTCTTTTTCAATTGCCTTAAATCTGTGTTCTTTGGTTATCTACCTTCCTGCCTTCTCTTTATTCAGTCTATAACGATTTTGAACACCTCTATTAAATCGCCTTTAACCTTCTCTGCTCCCCAAGGGGAACAATCGCAGCTTCTCCAGTCCCTCCACACTAACATTCTGAGAAATCTCCACTGAACCCAACACAAGGCTGTTTCACTGCTCACTGCATGGAATGTAATGATTGAAATCAGAACCGGCCTTCTGAGTCCATGTTTATTACTCGCTGGTCTATCACTGTGACGTTTCTGTGACCCAGTCGGTATCAAGCTTGATAATCACAGAAAGAGTGCCCAATATTGACGAGGTTGTTTGCTCTGGTCTTGGTGTGGGTATCACACACTCACTGTTGCTGTTGGGAGTACAGAAACTTTCCGACGTGTCTCTTTGTTCCAGCAAAACTAAACTGAATCAGAAATAACAACAGAAAACGCTGGATAGACTCCGCCGGTTTGGCAACATCTGTGGAGAGAGAAACTGAGAGTCGGCAGATGCCGGGAAATTCCTCTTCCAGGATCCACCCGGCTCGTCACACCTCGCGAGATCTAATGGGATCTCGTGAAACGTTGAGATCTGAACCCTGCCCATTGTGGACGGGTCAGCATTTGGAAAATCTGCATATTATAGAGAAGCAAATCATCTTCTTCAGCTCGCGTGATGCTCCAAGGCCCTGGGATCTACTCCAAGGCCTGGATATCTACTCCAAGGCCTGGAGATCTACTCCAAGGCCCTGTGTTCCACTCCAAGGCCCACGGATCTACTCCAAGGCCCAGAGATCTACTCCAAGGCCTGGGGATCTACTCCAAGGCCCTGGGATCCACTCCAAGGCTCACGGATCTACTCCAAGGCCCAGAGATCTACTCAAATGCCCAGGGACCTACCCAAGGCCCAGGGATCTACTCCACATCCCAGATATCTACTCCAAGGCCTGGAGATCTACTACAAGGCCCTGAGATCTACTCCAATTGCATAGGATCTACTCCAAGGTCATGGGATCTACTCCAAGGCCCGGAGATCTACTCCAAGGCCTGGAGATCTACTCTAAGCCACTGGGATATACTCCAAGGCACTGGGATCTACTCCAAGGCACTGGGATCTACTCCAAGGCTATGGGATATACTCCAAGGCTATGGGATCTATTACCAGGCCCTGGGATCTACTCCAAGGCCCACAGATCTACTCAAAGGCCCTGGGATCTACTCCAAGGCCCACAGATCTACTCAAAGGCCCTGGGAAATACCCCAAGGCCAAGGAATCTACTCCAAGGCAATGGGATCTAATCCAAGGCCCTGGGATCTAATCCAATTCCCGAAGATCTACTCCAAGGCCTGGATATATACTCCAATGTCAGGAGATCTACTCCAAGGCACTGGGATCTACTCCAAGACACAGGGATCTATTACAAGGCCCTGGGATCTACTCCAAGACCCATGGATCTACTCCAAGGACAACAGGTCTACTACAAGGCCCTGGGATCTACTCCAAGGCCCACGGATATACTCCAAGGCCCGGAGATCTACTACAAGGCCCTAGGATCTACGCCAAGGCCCACGGATCTACTCCAAGGCCCATGGATCTACACCAAGCCCCAGATAGCTACTCCAAAGACCAGGGATCTACTCCAAGGCCCAGGGATCTACTTCAAGGCACATGGATCGACTCCAGGGCCTGGAGATCTACTCCAAGGCACACGGATCTACTCCAGGGCCCTGGGAACTACTCCAAGGCCCACAGATCTACTCCAAGGCCCTAGGAACTACTCCAAGACTCAGGGATCTACCCCAAGGCCCAGAGATCTGCCCCAAGGTCAAGGGATCTACTACAAGGCTCATGGATCTACTCCAATGACCTGGGATCTACTCCAATGCCTAGGGATCGACCCAAGGCCCACAGATCTACTCCAAGGCCCATGGATCTACTCCAAGGCCAACGGATATACTCCAAGGCCCAGGGATCTACTCCAAGGCCCTGGGATCTACTCCAAGCCCCAGAGATCTATTCCAATGCCCACGGATCTACTCCAAGGCACATGGATCTACTCCAAGCCCCAGCGATCTACCCCAAGACATGGAGATCTACTCAAAGGCACAGGGATCTACTCAAAGTCCCTGGCATCTACTCCAAAGCCCAGGGATCTACTCCAAGGCCCAGGGATCTATTCCAAGGCCATGGGATCTACTCCAAGGCCCACAGATCTACTCCAAGGCCCACAGATCTACTCCAAGGCCCTAGGAACTACTCCAAGGCTCAGGGATCTACTCCAAGGCCCAGAGATCTGCCCCAAGGTCAAGGGATCTACTACAAGGCTCATGGATCTACTCCAATGACCTGGGATCTACTCCAATGCCTAGGGATCGACCCAAGGCCCACAGATCTACTCCAAGGCCCATGGATCTACTCCAAGGCCAATGGATATACTCCAAGGCCCAGGGATCTACTCCAAGGCCCAGGGATCTACTCCAAGGCCCTGGGATATATTCCAATGCCCACGGATCTACTCCAAGGCACATGGATCTACTCCAAGCCCCAGCGATCTACCCCAAGACATGGAGATCTACTCAAAGGCACAGGGATCTACCCCAAGTCCCTGGCATCTACTCCAAAGCCCAGGGATCTACTCCAAGGCCCAGGGATCTATTCCAAGGCCCACAGATCTACACCATGGCCCAGGGATCTACTCCAATGCCAATTGATCCACCCCAAGACCCTGACATAGCATCCAAGGCCAAGGGATCTACTCAAAGGCCCATGGATATACTCCAAGTCCTAGGGATCTACTCCAAGGCCAAGGGATCTATTCCAAGGCCCAGGGATCTATTTCAAGGTCCACAGATCTACTCCAAGGCCCAGAGATCCACTGAAAGGCCCAATGATATACCCCAAAGCCCTGGGATCTATTACAAGGATTGGAGATCTACTCAAAGACTCATGGATCTACTCCAAGTCCCAGAGATCTACTCAACTGCCCAAGGATATACTCCAAGGTCCAGGGATCTACTCCAAGTCCCAGAGATCTACTCCAAGGCCCGGAGATCGACTACAAGGGCCGGAGAGCTACCCGAAGACCCATGGATCTACTCCAAGGCCCAGAGATCTAAAAAAAAAAGTAATACTCCAAGGACCAGGGATCTACTACAATGATCAGAGATCTACCCCAAGGCCCAGAGATCTACTACAAGGCCCAGGGTTCTACTCCAAGGCACATGGATCTATTCCAAGGCCCACAGATCTACTCCATGGCCCAGGGATCTACACCAAGGTCAATTGATCTACCCAAGGCCCTGACATATCATCCAAGGCCAAGGGATCTACTCCAAGACACAGGGATCTACTCCGAGGCTCAGGGATCTACTACAAGGCCCAGGGACCTATTTCAAGGTCCACAGGTCTATTCCAATGTCCATGGATCTACTCCAAGGCCCAGAGATCCACTGAAAGGCCCAGAGATCCACTGAAAGGCCCAATGATCTACCCCAAGGCCCTGGGATCTACTCCAAGGTTTGGAGATCTACTCAAAGACCAATGGATCTACTCCAAGGTCCGGAGATCTACTCAAATGTCCAAGGATCGACTCAAATACCCAATGATCTACTCCAAGGTCCAGGGATCTACTCCAAGTCTCTGAGATCTACTCCAAGGCCCGGAGATTGACTACAAGGGCCGGAGAGCTACTCGAAGACCCATGGATCTACTCCAAGGCCCAGAGATCTAAAAAAAAAGGATATACTCCAAGGACCAGGGATCTACTACAATTATCAGAGATCTACTCCAAGGTCCAGAGATCTACTACAAGGCCCACGGATCTACTCCAAGGCCCAGGGATCTGCTCCAAGCCCCAGGGATCTACGCCAAGTCCTTGGCATCTACGTCAAGGCCCAGAGATCTACTCCAAGGCCCAGAGATCTACTCCAAGGCCCTGACATATACTCCAAGGCCAAGAAATCTACTCCAATGCACAAGGATCTACCCCAAGGTCCGGATATATACTAAAATGCCCAGGGATCTACTCCAAGGTCAAATGATCTACTCCAAGTCGATGGGATCTACCCCAAGGCCCGGAGAGCGACTTAAAAAAACAGGGATCTACTCCAAGGACCAGGGATCTACCACAATTATCAGAGATCTACTCCAAGGTCCAGAGATCTACTACAAGGCCCAGGGATCTACTCCAAGGCCCACGGATCTACTCCAAGGCCCAGGGATCTGCTCCAAGTCCCAGGGATCTATGCCAAGTCCTTGGCATCTACGCCAAGGCCCAGGGATCTACTCCAAGTCCTAGGGATCTACTCCAAGTCCCTGACATGTAATCTAAGCCCCTGACATCTACTCCAAGGCCCACGGGTCTACTCCAAGGCCCAGGGATCTACTACAAGGCCCAGACATCTACTCCAAGGCCGAGGAATCTACTCCAATGCACAAGGATCTACTCCAAGGCCCGGAGATCTACTAAAAGGCCCAGGGATCTACTCCAAGGTCAAATGATCTACTCCAAGTCAATGGGATCTACCCCAAGGTCCATAGATCTACCCCAAGGCCCAGAGATCTACTCCAAGACCAATAGATCTACTCCAAGCCCCAGGGATCTACTTCAAGGCCCAGAGATCTACTCCAAGGCCTGAAGATCTACTCCAAGGCCCAGGGATCTACTCCGAGGCCCAGGGATCTACTCCGAGGCCCAGGGATCTACTCCGAGGCCCATGGATCCACTCCAAGGCCCAGATATCTACTCCAAGGGCCAAGTATCTACTCCAAGGCCCAGTGATCTACTCCAAGGACAGGAGATCTACCCAAGGTCCAGAGATCTACTCAAAGGCCCGGAGATCTACTCCAAGGCACAGGGATCTACTCCAAGGCCCTGGGATATACACCCAGGCCCTGGGATATACACCCAGGCCCTGGGATATACACCCAGGCCCTGGGATATACACCCAGGCCCTGGGATATACACCCAAGCCCTGGGATATACACCCAGGCCCTGGGATCTACACCCAGGCCCTGGGATATACACCCAGGCCCTGGGATATACACCCAGGCCCTGGGATATACACCCAGGCCCTGGGATATACACCCAAGCCCTGGGATATACACCCAGGCCCTGGGATCTACACCCAGGCCCTGGGATATACACCCAGGCCCTGGGATATACACCCAGGCCCTGGGATATACACCCAGGCCCTGGGATGTACACCCAGGCCCTGGGATATACACCCAGGCCTTGGGATATACACCAAGGCCCTGGGATCTACACCAAGGCCCTGGGATATACACCCAGGCCCTGGGATATACACCAAGGCCCTGGTATCCACTCCAAGACCCTGGGATCTAACCCCTACAACTCGGGGACCAGACGGAATGGCACTTGAGGGGGTCGCCCAGGGGATCGGAGGCCCCTAGATGGATGCCCGCTGGGCAGGGTGGTACCCTGGCAGTGCTACCACCTGGGAACCTTGGCACTGCTAGCCTAGCAATGCCACTTGGGTGCCAGCCTGGCATTTTTCCTGTGTTGGAGAATCGCCGGGCATCAGCATGAATCCCGCCCCCCCCCCCCCCCCCCCCCCCCCCCCCCCCCCCCCCCCCGCCATTCTCCCAATACTCCCGCACCACAAAAACCGGCCCGGCGTGAGTTGCGCCGCCCGCCTCGGGCAATGGTAGGGCCCGGTGCGACTCAATGGGCGCCGGAGCTGCCCGAATACTCCAGCCCGCGATGGGCCAAAGTCCCGCCCACCTGTAGCTGGTTCCGCCGGCGTGAATCAGAGTAGGTCCCTTACCTGTGGGATCTGGCAGCACGGGCGGGCTCCGGGGTTCCTGGGGGGTCGCGGGAGGATCTTCTCTGCGAGGTTCCCCCACGGTGGCCTGGCCTGCGGCCAGGGCCCACCGATCCGTGGGCGGGCCTGTGCCGTGGGGGGCACTCTATTCCTTCCGCATCGGCCGTTGTGGTCCTCCGCGATGGCCGATGCGGAAATGAATCCCTGTGCGCATGCGCGGGGATGACACCAGCATGCTCTGGCGCTCCCACGCATGCGCCAACTCGCGCCGACCGGCGGAGGCCCTTTGCCGCCAGTTGCCGTGGCGCCTGGCCCCTATCCCGCCGGCCGGCGGGACGCCAACCACTCCGGGGCGGGCTTAGCCCCTGAAGGTGCGGAGGAATCTGCACCTTTGGGGTGGCTCATGCCATTCCGTCCCACCGAGACCCCCCGTCCCTCCGAGACCCCCCCGTCCCGCCGAAACCCCCCGAGACCCCCCGTCCCGCCGAGACCCCCCGTCCCGCCGAGACCCCCCGTCCCACCGAGACCCCCCGTCCCGCCGAGACCCCCCCCGTCCCGCCGAGACCCCCCGAGACCCCCCCGTCCCTCCGAGACCCCCCCGTCCCGCCGAGACCCCCCCGTCCCCCCGAGACCCCCCCGTCCCGCCGAGACCCCCCCGTCCCGCCGAGACCCCCCCGTCCCGCCGCGACCCCCCCCGTCCCGCCGCGACCCCCCCGTCCCGCCGAGACCCCCCCGTCCCGCCGCGACCCCCCCGTCCCGCCGCGACCCCCCCGTCCCGCCGAGACCCCCCGTCCCGCCGAGACCCCCCGTCCCGCCGAGACCCCCCCCGTCCCGCCGAGACCCCCCCGTCCCGCCGAGACCCCCCCCGTCCCTCCGAGACCCCCCCGTCCCGCCGAGACCCCCCCCGTCCCGCCGAGACCCCCCCAGTCCCGCCGAGACCCCCCCCGTCCCCCCGAGACCCCCCTGTCCCACCGAGACCCCCCCGAGACCCCCCCGTCCCGCCGAGACCCCCCCGTCCCGCCGAGACCCCCCGTCCCTCCGAGACCCCCCCGTCCCCCCGAGACCCCCCCGTCCCGCCGAGACCCCCCCCGTCCCGCCGCGACCCCCCGTCCCTCCGAGACCCCCCCGTCCCTCTGAGACCCCCCCGTCCCGCCGAGACCCCCCGTCCCTCCGAGACCCCCCCGTCCCGCCGAGACCCCCCGTCCCGCCGAGACCCCCCCCGTCCCGCCGAGACCCCCCCGTCCCGCCGAGACCCCCCCGTCCCGCCGAGACCCCCCCGTCCCGCCGAGACCCCCCGTCCCACAGGGTACGGGAGAATCCCGCCCCATTAGTCCTGATCTGTTCCTGCATTGAGGAGTTGTGGTGAGTGGATCACTAACTGCAGTCTGGGTGGGACGTTCCCGCTCAGGCCCTGGATTTCAGCCAAGTCCTATTGGATAGTCAGGTCTGTCCCAGCCCTGCGAGCGATGGGAAACACCCGGCTAACCACACTCGACACTGCTGTAATTCGGTTAGAGCGAGCCCAGAGTTAACGTTTTGGATCTAAATGATCCTTGTTGGAAATTGAGCAATCATCACGTCTTTGTCAAGGGAATTCAAAACCGGACATTAAAAACCACGTATCGAGTGTCCTCACGATGATAAACTGGCTCAAGAACCTTTACAGAGGAGAGCACGGAACAGAGCTGGGCACAGGAGGCAGAACAGAACACTCAGAAACAGGGACTGAGGGGGTTTTAGAGGTGAATAGAAGCGTGACTAAGTGAGGGGAGGGATGGCAAGGTGAGGGGTGGGGAGGGGTGGGGAGGGGATGGGATGGGTGGCGAGAGGAGGGGTGGGGAGGGGAGCGGAGGGGTGGGGAGGGGAGGGGTGGGGAGGGGAGGGAAGTGGAGGCATGGGGAGGGGAGGGGTGGTGAGGGGAGGGGTGGCGAGGGGAGAGGTGGTGAGGGGAGGGGTGGGGTGGCGAGGGGAGGGGTGGCGAGGGGAGGGGTGGCGAGGGGAGGGATAGCGAGGGGAGGGATGGCGAGGGGAGGGGTGGCGAGGGGTGGAGTGGCGAGGGGAGGGGTGGCGAGGGGAGTGGTGGGGTGGCCAGGGAGGGGTGGCGAGGGGAGGTGAGGGGTGATGAGGGGAGTGGGTGATGAGGGGTGGGGTGATGAGGGGGGGGTGATGAGGGGAGGGGTGATGAGGGGAGGGGTGGCGAGGGGAGGGGTGGCGAGGGGAGGGGTGGCGAGGGGAGGGGTGGCGAGGGGAGGGGTGGGTAGGGGAGGGGTGGCGAGGGGAGGGGTGATGAGGGGAGTGAGTGATGAGGGGTGGGGTGATGAGGGGGGGGTGATGAGGGGAGGGGTGATGAGGGGAGGGGTGATGAGGGGAGGGGTGATGAGAGGAGTGAGTGATGAGGGGTGGGGTGATGAGGGGGGGGTGATGAGGGGAGGGGTGATGAGGGGAGGGGTGATGAGGGGAGGGGTGATGAGAGGAGTGAGTGATGAGGGGAGTGGGTTCCAGAGAGTAGGGATGAGATGGCTTTAGGGAGTCAGAGGGAGTGAGAATGCAGAGGAATCGGTAGTTGGAGGACACGGTGAATAATGTTTCTACATATTGAGCTGATTAATGCAGCTTTGCATTGGTGGGATCACCAAAAACAGGTGTCCTTGCTGACCACAGGGCCTCCTGCTGACCACAGGGCCTCTCGCTGACCACAGGGCCTCTCGCTGACCACAGGGCCTCCTGCTGACCACAGGGCCTCTCGCTGACCACAGGGCCTCTCGCTGACCACATGGCCTCTCGCTGACCACAGGGCCTCCTGCTGACCACAGGGCCTCCTGCTGACCACAGGGCCTCTCGCTGACCACATGGCCTCCTGCTGACCACATGGCCTCTCGCTGACCACAGGGCCTCTCGCTGACCACAGTGCCTCTCGCTGACCACAGGGCCTCTCGCTGACCACAGGGCCTCTCGCTGACCACATGGCCTCCTGCTGACCACATGGCCTCCTGCTGACCACAGTGCCTCTCGCTGACCACAGTGCCTCTCGCTGACCACAGGGCCTCTCGCTGACCACAGGGCCTCTCGCTGACCACATGGCCTCTCGCTGACCACAGGGCCTCTCGCTGACCACAGGGCCTCTCGCTGACCACATGGCCTCTCGCTGACCACATGGCCTCTCGCTGACCACATGGCCTCTCGCTGACCACAGGGCCTCTTGCTGACCACAGGGCCTCCTGCTGACCACAGGGCCTCTCGCTGACCACATGGCCTCCTGCTGACCACATGGCCTCCTGCTGACCACAGGGCCTCTCGCTGACCACAGTGCCTCTCGCTGACCACAGGGCCTCTCGCTGACCACAGGGCCTCTCGCTGACCACATGGCCTCCTGCTGACCACATGGCCTCCTGCTGACCACAGTGCCTCTCGCTGACCACAGTGCCTCTCGCTGACCACAGGGCCTCTCGCTGACCACAGGGCCTCTCGCTGACCACATGGCCTCCTGCTGACCACATGGCCTCCTGCTGACCACAGGGCCTCTCGCTGACCACAGGGCCTCTCGCTGACCACAGTGCCTCTCGCTGACCACATGGCCTCTCGCTGACCACAGGGCCTCTCGCTGACCACAGTGCCTCTCGCTGACCACAGGGCCTCCTGCTGACCACAGGGCCTCTCGCTGACCACAGGGCCTCTCGCTGACCACATGGCCTCTCGCTGACCACATGGCCTCTCGCTGACCACAGGGCCTCTCGCTGACCACAGGGCCTCTCGCTGACCACATGGCCTATCGCTAACCACATGGCCTCTCGCTGACCACATGGCCTCTCGCTGACCACATGGCCTCTCGCTGACCACATGGCCTATCGCTGACCACATGGCCTCTCGCTGACCACATGGCCTCTCGCTGACCACAGGGCCTCTCGCTGACCACAGGGCCTCCTGCTGACCACAGGGCCTCCTGCTGACCACAGGGCCTCTCGCTGACCACAGGGCCTCTCGCTGACCACAGGGCCTCTCGCTGACCACATGGCCTCTCGCTGACCACACGGCCTCTCGCTGACCACACGGCCTCTCGCTGACCACAGGGCCTCCTGCTGACCACATGGCCTCTCGCTGACCACATGGCCTCTCGCTGACCACATGGCCTCTCGCTGACCACATGGCCACCTGCTGACCACATGGCCTCTCGCTGACCACATGGCCTCTCGCTGGCCACATGGCCTCTCGCTGACCACAGGGCCTCCTGCTGACCACATGGCCTCTCGCTGACCACATGGCCTCCTGCTGACCACATGGCCTCTTGCTGACCACATGGCCTCTCGCTGACCACAGGGCCTCCTGCTGACCACATGGCCTCTCGCTGACCACATGGCCTCTCGCTGACCACATGGCCTCTCGCTGACCACATGGCCTCTCGCTGACCACAGGGCCTCCTGCTGACCACATGGCCTCTCGCTGACCACATGGCCTCTCGCTGACCACAGGGCCTCTCGCTGACCACAGGGCCTCTCGCTGACCACAGGGCCTCTCGCTGACCACAGGGCCTCCTGCTGACCACATGACCTCTCGCTGACCACATGGCCTCCTGCTGACCACATGGCCTCTCGCTGACCACATGACCTCTCGCTGACCACATGGCCTCCTGCTGACCACAGGGCCTCTCGCTGACCACAGGGCCTCTCGCTGACCACATGGCCTCTCGCTGACCACATGGCCTCTCCCTAACCACATGGCCTCTCGCTGACCACATGGCCTCTCGCTGACCACATAGCCTCTCGCTGACCACATGGCCTCTCGCTGACCACAGGGCCTCTCGCTGACCACATGGCCTCTCGCTGACCACAGGGCCTCTCGCTGACCACAGGGCCTCTCGCTGACCACAGGGCCTCTCGCTGACCACAGGGCCTCCTGCTGACCACATGGCCTCCTGCTGACCACATGGCCTCTCGCTGACCACATGGCCTCTCGCTGACCACATGGCCTCTCGCTGACCACATGGCCTCTCGCTGACCACAGGGCCTCCTGCTGACCACATGGCCTCTCGCTGACCACAGGGCCTCCTGCTGACCACATGGCCTTCTCGCTGACCGCAGGGCCTCTCGCTGACCACATGGCCTCTCGCTGACCACATGGCCTCCTGCTGACCACATGGCCTCCCGCTGACCACATGGCCTCTCGCTGACCACAGGGCCTCTCGCTGACCACAGGGCCTCTCGCTGACCACATGGCCTCCTGCTGACCACAGGGCCTCTCGCTGACCACATGGCCTCTCGCTGACCACATGGCCTCTCGCTGACCACATGGCCTCTCGCTGACCACATGGCCTCTCGCTGACCACATGGCCTCTCGCTGACCACATGGCCTCTCGCTGACCACATGGCCTCTCCCTAACCACATGGCCTATCACTAACCACATGGCCTCTCGCTGACCACATGGCCTCCCGCTGACCACAGGGCCTCCCGCTGACCACATGGCCTCTCGCTGACCACATGGCCTCTCGCTGACCACATGGCCTCTCGCTGACCACATGGCCTCTCGCTGACCACAGGGCCTCTCGCTGACCACAGGGCCTCTCGCTGACCACATGGCCTCTCGCTGACCACATGGCCTCTCGCTGACCACAGGGCCTCCTGCTGACCACATGACCTCGCGCTGACCACATGGCCTCCTGCTGACCACATGGCCTCTCGCTGACCACATGACCTCTCGCTGACCACATGGCCTCCTGCTGACCACAGGGCCTCTCGCTGACCACAGGGCCTCTCGCTGGCCACAGGGCCTCTCGCTGACCACATGGCCTCTCCCTAACCACATGGCCTCTCGCTGACCACATGGCCTCTCGCTGACCACATGGCCTCTCGCTGACCACATGGCCTCTCGCTGACCACAGGGCCTCTCGCTGACCACATGGCCTCTCGCTGACCACATGGCCTCTCGCTGACCAGAGGGCCTCTCGCTGACCACAGGGCCTCTCGCTGACCACAGGGCCTCTCGCTGACCACAGGGCCTCCTGCTGACCACATGGCCTCCTGCTGACCACATGGCCTCTCGCTGACCACATGGCCTCTCGCTGACCACATGGCCTCTCGCTGACCACATGGCCTCCTGCTGACCACATGGCCTCCCGCTGACCACATGGCCTCTCGCTGACCACAGGGCCTCCTGCTGACCACAGGGCCTCTCGCTGACCACATGGCCTCCTGCTGACCACAGGGCCTCTCGCTGACCACATGGCCTCTCGCTGACCACATGGCCTCTCGCTGACCACATGGCCTCTCGCTGACCACATGGCCTCTCGCTGACCACATGGCCTCTCGCCGACCACAGGGCCTCTCGCTGACCACATGGCCTCTCGCTGACCACATGGCCTCTCGCTGACCACATGGCCTCTCGCTGACCACATGGCCTCTCGCTGACCACATGGCCTCTCCCTAACCACATGGCCTATCACTAACCACATGGCCTCTCGCTGACCACATGGCCTCTCGCTGACCACAGGGCCTCCCGCTGACCACATGGCCTCTCGCTGACCACATGGCCTCTCGCTGACCACATGGCCTCTCGCTGACCACATGGCCTCTCGCTGACCACATGGCCTCTCGCTGACCACATGGCATCTCGCTGACCACAGGGCCTCCTGCTGACCACATGGCCTCCTGCTGACCACATGGCCTCTCGCTGACCACAGGGCCTCTCGCTGACCACAGGGCCTCTCGCTGACCACAGGGCCTCCTGCTGACCACATGGCCTCTCGCTGACCACATGGCCTCTCGCTGACCACATGGCCTCTCGCTGACCACATGGCCTCTCGCTGACCACATGGCCTCTCGCTGACAGTTGGTTCCATGTGGCCCTGGTTGGCTATTAGACTCTCACTAGAGTGACCAATGTTCAGGTGTTGGCCTGGACTGTTAGTGCCATGGGGGCAGGAGAGACAGTGATCCTCTCCACATCCAACCTCCAAACATCTATCCTTACAAACAGGACAAGGTCAGGGTGTGATTGGCTGGCAGGAAAGACTGTGATCATCCTGTGATGTTGTAGTCAGTAACACGCCATCCAGGATAGACACTCATTCCGAGAGACAGTAAATAAGGTCTGAACGACCTTGAATTTCTCCCAGACACTGGGCCAAGCAGCACATCAGCGACCTTCAACAGCGAGACCAAGGCAAAACCCTCCCCCCTCAACTCCCACTTCACTCTTACCTTACAGAGGCTGGTGAACCTTTCAGTGGCGTTTATGGCTGGATGTTCAGCAAAGGTTGTGTACGGAATCTCTTCACTCCAAGGGTTCCAGCGGGAGATGAAGGACGCCTCGCGAAGTTTATCCCAGTGAAGGCGAACTCCTTTACCGTCTCTCCTGCTAAAAACAGACAGGATTTCAGGAAATGCAACCAACAACAGGCACAGGCTTAAAGTAATTTGCAAAAGGAGCAATGGTGCTGAGAGGAGATACATTGGCACACAGCGAGCAGTTAGGATTTGGAACGTCGAGTGTGGTGGAGGCCGGCTCAACTGAAGCACTCAAAAGAGAATTAGTCTGTTCGCTGAAAAGGAAGATCGTGCAGAGTTCCGGGAAAAGGTGAGGGAATGGTGCAAGGTGAGTTTCCCACTCTGAGTAACAGGTGCAGACATGATCGACATGATGGGCCAAATGGACTCCTTGTGCACCATAACAATCCTGAGATTCTGGGATTGTAAATAGACGAGTAATTAGATTGGTAGCATGGGCTGGTATAGTGCTCACTCCCTCGAACCGTGTCAAAGATAATGGACTAGGACATAACATCCTCAGAATATCCCAACATCTTTTACACCCAACAAATGCCCTTAAAATGTAACACAGCAGAATTCCCAACAACAGGAACTGAGTGACTGCCACTTGATCCACGTTGAGGGATGGATTCTGCTGACACACCAGAAGACCTCACTGATCTTCTTCAGAAAGTTTCATCGGATTTGTTAAAACCCTGTAAAGAGCGACAGTGGGCGGAATTCTCGGAAAACAGGGGCTATGTCCCCACACCTGCGGGAAAATGGGAGCGAGTCACTCTGACTTTCCTGGAGAAAGTTCAGAGTCGTTCTCCGTTTTGCAGGGGCTAGCAGGGCTTCGGATTAGTCCACGCACCTCCATCTGCCGATACGGGTCCTGCACTGCCGGCCGCCAGTCTGTGCATGCGCGCAGTGGCCGCTTGTGGCGGTGGCCCCGCGGAACATGGCGGACCCACACAGCAGGCCGACCCTGACAATATAGACCCACCACTAGATTGCGCCCGCACGCCAATCAGTGGCGTCCAAATGGAACCCTGGCCGTCCTGGAGGATCCCCCCCCCCCACCCACCCTGCGGTGATGGATCCCGCCGCACCCCCCACCAGGTCAGACGCAGACCGTGTCCGCAGCCGCCACTCCGAGTGGAATCATATCATGCTCGCGTACACGGGGCTGGGTCGTTAAGTGTGTTCAAGGCTGAGATAGATTTTTAATCAGAAAGGCAATCAAGGGCTCTGGGGATAAGGCAGGAAAGTGGAGTTGAGAAGCCATTATCTCATTAAATGGCAGAGCAGACTCGATGGGCTGAATGATGTACTTAGGAGCAATACATCATTAAGGGTATTCAATATTCATAAAGGACAGTGTTCTTGAAAATACAGAAAAACGTGTCATTTGAAACATGGAAGTCTGGCAATATCTGGTCTGAGAGGATACAGGGAAAGATCCCACAAAAGGGTAATAGCAGCTGCAAAGAGCAGGATTATAAAATGCAGATTCTTGCTCACAAGCGGGCTTAGCAAACACACAGGATTCTGGTATTTAGCTAAAACAATGGCTCACACCTTCATGGAATGTAACTATCTCAGGAAGCATCTGGAAAAGCATGGATGAGAGTTTCAATTGCATTAAGTGACGAATGTTTAAAACAGGCAGGTCTTTTAAGTCATAACCAAGTTAAATTTTAGCATACAGCTAAAAACAAAGTTTCACACCTTCACTGAAATAAACTCTCTCAGTAAACAGCTGGAAAGGATGGATGATGATCAGTCAAATTTGGTGTCAATTCTAAGTGTAAAATTCTACTAACATCAAGTCAATTAAAAGAAAATTGGAGACGACGTGTCTACAAGAAACATAATTTAAAGTCAAAATCAAAGGCAAAGTTATGAGCTGGGGACAATTAGAAAATTAAACGATTCGAAATCACAGAAATAAAAGTAACACCTATTGAAACCAAAGTATTTTTTAATCAGATCTGAGAGGAGACGATATGCCCAAAATGAATAATTAGTTGTATTAAAATGTTTACATCAAAGATACTTTTTAACTATCAAAGTGAAACAAGCTCATTTACAATAAAGTCGTTAAAACTTAATAACTCTTGGAAAGAGAATATAAACCGGAAGAAAGGGGACAGTCAGCAGAGCCAGAGCCAGCTCTCACAGCTCGGTACATGGGAAGGATAGAACACAGCAACCGAGTTCACCAGCGAATACATCTCAAGGAGACCAGATTTTAAAGAAGATTGATTGTCAAGGTGGGCCTGAAGGTCCCTTCAACCAACAGGAAGGATCCAGAAGCAAGATCTTTTTACCTTTCTGTTCAGAAAGTATTTACAGCTTTAAAAAAAAATTAAATTATAATAATAAAATAACTTAAAAGTTTTAACCTGAAACAGTGGTTATTAGCCTACTTTACTTACTTAACAACGCAGGACCCCGGACATCGATGCTACTAAGGGTTAAGTAGGTCAAATTCTTTGGTGAAGGTATGGGTTATACCGGGGGATAACTTGAAAATATAGTTTGACCTGAATAGCACCCACCGAAGCCTGCATCGGAGTCAGGGAGTGAGAATCCCTGTTCACCGTTTAGAATATCGACCCTTTTTTGGTACAGGGGGAATTCTACGAATAGTGGTGAGTTTTAACTTCAACAGGCAAAAAGGAATGGAGGTGTTGCTAGCTGAAATAGCGAAAGAGGATATTAGCCCAGAAAATCTAGATGTATATTCAGTTTGTGTGGAGCTAAGAAGCAACAAGGGATGGAAAACATTTGTGGGAATTGTCTATAGGCCTCCAAACAGTAGTGGTAAGGTCGGGGTGGCATTAAACAGGAAATTAGAGGTGCAGACAACAAGGGAGTTACAGTAATCATGGGTGACTGTAATTTACATATAGATTGGGCAAACCCCATTAGCAACACGACAGTAGAGGATGAATTCTTGGAGTGGGTATGAATTGGCCTTTTAGACCAGCATGTTGAGGAAGGAACTAGGGATATCCTACCCTAGATTTGGTATTGTGCAATGAGAAGTGGGCGGCACGGTAGCACAGTGGTTAGCACTGTTGCTTCACAGTGCCAGGGTCCCAGGTACAATTCCCGGCTTGGATCACTGTCTGTGCGGAGTCAGCACGTTCTCCCCATACAGAGGAGATTTACCAGAATGTTGCCTGGTATGGAGGGAAGATCTTATGAGGAAAAGCTGAGGGACTTGAAGCTGTTTTCGTTAGAGAGAAGAAGGTTAAGAGGTGACTTAATTGAGGCATACAAGATGATCAGAGGATTAGATAGGGTGGACAGTGAGAGCCTTTTTCCTCGGATGGTGATGTCCAGCGCAAGGGGACATAGCTTTAAATTGAGGGGAGATAGATATAGGACAGATGTCAGAGGTAGGTTCTTTACTCAGAGAGTAGTAAGGGCATGGAATGCCCTGCCTGCAACAGTAGTGGGATCGCCAACATTAAGGGCATTTAAATGGTCATTGGATAGGCATATGGACGGTAAGGGAATAGTGTAGATGGGCTTTAGAGGGGTTTCACAGGTCGGTGCAACATCGAGGGCCGAAGGGCCTGTACTGCGCTGTAATGTTCTATGTTCTATGTGTCTGTGTGGGTTTCCTCCGGGTGCTCTGGTTTCCTCCCACAAGTCCCGAAAGACGTGAGTCAGGTGAATTGGACATTCTGAATTCTTCCTCTGTGTACCCGAACAGGCGCCGGAATCTGGCGACTAGGGGATTTCACAGTAACTTCATTGCACTGTTAATATAAGCCTACTTGTGACAATAAAGAGTATTATTATTAATTAGGGAACAGTGACCATAACATGATGGAATTCTTCATTAGGATGGAAAGTTAAGGCGTCCGACCTGAAACTAGCATCCTAAATCTAAACAAAGGAAATGACAAAGGTACGATGGGTGAATTGACTATTAAATCTCATTGGAAAGCCTGACAGTGAATAACCAATGACTAATATTGAAGGAAGGAATGTATGCATTGCAACAGTTATACATTCCTTTCTGACACAAAAACACAGGAACAGTGGCCTAACCATGGCCAACAAAAGAAATGAAGGATAGTTTTAAATCCAAATAGTCACATGAAGTTTCTGGAAAAGATGACAAGCCTGAGGTTGGGAACAACCTCGAATTCAGTAAAGGAGGCCCAAGAGATTGATTAAGAGGAATAATAGAGTATGAGAGTAAACATGCCAGTAATGTAAAAGATGACTGTAAAAGCTGCTAGATTTATGTAAAAAGATAAAGATTAGTGAAGACAAATGTAGGTCCCTTATAGTCTGAAACAGCAAAATTAGTATCTGGGACATGGCAGAGCAATTAAACAGCTACTTTAATTCTGCCTTCACCCTGGAAAACACAAATAACTTCCCACAAATGCTAGGGAACCAAGGAAGAAGGAACTGAAGGCACTGTCGCTAAGTTTGCAGATAGAACAAGAACAAAGAAAATTACAGCACAGGAACAGGCCCTTCGGCCCTCCCAGCCTGCGCCGATCCAGATCCTTTATCTAAACCTGTCGCCTATTTTCCAAGGATCTACTTCCCTCTGTTCCCTGCCCATTCATATATCTGTCCAGATGCATCTTAAATGATGCTATCGTACCCGCCTCTACCACCTCTGCCAGCAAAGCATTCCAGGCACCCACCACCCTCTGCGTAAAAACCTTTCCACGTACATCTCCCTTAAACTTTTCCCCTCTCACCTTGAAATCGTGACCCCTTGTAATTGACACCCCCACTCATGGAAAAAGCTTGTTGCTATCCACCCTGTCCATACCTCTCATAATTTTGCAGACCTCAATCAGGTCTCCCCTCAACCTCCGTCTTTCCAACGAAAACAATCCTAATCTACTCAACCTTTCTTCATAGCTAGCACCCTCCATACCAGGCAACATCCTGGTGAACCTCCTCTGCACCCTCTCTAAAGCATCCACATCCTTCTGGTAATGTGGCGACCAGAACTGCACGCAGTATTCCAAATGTGGCCTAACCAAAGTCCTATACAACTGTAACATGACCTGCCGACTCTTGTACTCAATACCCCGTCCGATGAAGGCAAGCATGCTGTATGCCTTCTTGACCACTCTATCGACCTGCACAGCCACCTTCAGGGTACAATGGACCTGAACTCCCAGATCTCTCTGTACATCAATTTTCCCCAGGACTCTTCCAATGACCATATAGTCTGCTCTTGAGTTAGATCTTCCAAAATGCATCACCTCGCATTTACCTGGATTGAACTCCATCTGCCATTTCTCTGCCCAACTCTCCAATCTATCTATATTTTGCTGTATTCTCCGCCTCGCTATCTGCAACTCCACCAATCTTAGTATCATCTGCAAACTTGCTCATCAGACCACTTATACCTTCGTCGAGATCATTTATGTATATCACAAACAACAGTGGTCCGAGCACAGATCCCTGTGGAACACCACTAGTCACCTTTCTCCATTTTGAGACACTCCCTTCCACCACTACTCTCTGTCTCCTGTTGCCCAGCCAGTTCTTTATCCATCTAGCTAGTACACCCTGAACCCCATACGACTTCACTTTTTCCATCAACCTGCCATGGGAAACTTTATCAAACGCCTTACTGAAGTCCATGTATATGACATCTACAGCCCTTCCCTCATCAATTAACTTTGTCACTTCCTCAAAGAATTCTATTAGGTTTGTAAGACATGACCTTCCCTGCACAAAACCATGCTGCCTATCACTAATAAGTCTATTTTCTTCCAAATGTGAATAGATCCTATCCCTCAGTATCTTCTCCAACAGTTTGCCTACCACTGACGTCAAACTCACAGATCTATAATTCCCTGGATTATCCCTGCTACCCTTCTTAAACAAAGGGACAACATTAGCAATTCTCCAGTCCTCCAGGACCTCACCCGTGCTCAAGGATGCTGCAAAGATATCTGTTAAGGCCCCAGCTATTTCGTCCCTCGCTTCCCTCAGTAACCTGGGATAGATCCCATCCGGTCCTGGGGACTTGTCCACCTTAATGCCTTTTAGAATACCCAAAACCTCCCCCTTCCTTATGCCGACATGACCTAGAGTATTTAAACATCCATCCCTAGCCTCAACATCCATCATGTCCCTCTCCTTGGTGAATACCGATGTAAAGTACTCATTAAGAATCTCACCCATTTCCTCTGACTCCACGCATAAATTCCCTCTTTTGTCTTTGAGTGGGCCAATCCTTTCTCTAGTTACCCTCTTGCTCCTTATATACGAATAAAAAGCTTTGGGATTTTCCTTAACCCTGTTAGCCAAAGATATTTCATGACCCCTTTTAGCCCTCTTTATTTCGCGTTTGAGATTTGTCCTACTTTCCCGATATTCCTCCAAAGCTTCATCAGTTTTGAGTCGCCTCGATCCTATGTATACTTCCTTTTTCATTTTAGCTATCTCACAATTCCACCCGTCATCCATGGTTCCCTAATCTTGCCATTTCTATCTCTCATTTTCACAAAACATGTCTGTCCTGCACACGAATCAATCTTTCCTTTCAAATGTGGATTTACCCTTAAACAGCTGCTCCCAATCCACATTCCCTAGCTCCTGCCGAATTTTGTTATACTTGGCCTTTCCCCAATTTAGCACTCTTCCTTTAGGATCACTCTCGTCTTTGTCCATGATTATTCTAAAACTTATGGAATTGTGATCGCTATTCCCAAAGTAAAGATGATACAAAGATCTGTAGAAAGACAGGTAGTATTGAGGAAGCAAGGGGGCTGCAGAAGGATTTGGACAGGCTGGGAGAGTGGGCAATGAAGTGGCAAATGGAATACAATGTGGAAAAGTGTGAGGTTATGCACTTTGGAAGGAGGAATGGAGGCATAGACTATTTTCTAAATGGGGAAATGCTCAGGAAATCAGAAGCACAAAGGGTCTTGGGAGTCCTTGTTCACGATTTTCTTCAGCTAAGTGTGTAGGTTCAGTCGGCGTGAAGAAGTCAAATGCAATGTTAGCATTCATGTCAAGAGGGCTAGAATAAAAGGCCAGGGGTGTATTTCTGAGGCTGTGTAAGGCTCTGGTCAGACCCCATTTGGAGTATTGTGAGCAATTTTGGAATCTGAGGAATGATGTGCTGGCCTTGGAAAGGGTCCAGAGGTGGTTCACAAGAATGATCCCTGGAATGAAGAACTTATCGTATGAGGAACGGTTGAGGACTCTGGGTCTGTACTCGTTGAAGTTTAGAAGGATGAGGGGGGATCTTATTGAAACTTACAGGATACTGCGAGGCCTGGATAGAGTGGACGTGGAGAGGATGTTTCCACTTGTAGGAAAATCTAGAAGCAGAGGAAACCATCTCAGACTAAAGGGACAATCCTTTAGAACAGACATGAGGAGGAATTTCTTCAGCCAGATGGGCCGAGTGGCCTAATTCTGCTTCTATGTGTTATGGTCTAGTGAGAAGGAGGAAATGAAGGAAATACGTATTCCTGGAAAAATAGTGCTGGAGAAATTAATGGGACTGAAACCTGATAAATCCCCAGGACCTGATAATCCACATCCCAGGATACTAAAGCAGGTTGCCATGGAAATAATGGATCTGGTGATTGTCATCTTCCAAAATCCTGTAGATTCTGGAACCGTCCCAGTAGATTGGAGGGTGGCAAATGTAACTCTGTAGTTTAAAAATGGAGGGAGGGAAAACGGGGAAATCACAGACCGGTTAGTCGAACGTCAGTGATTGGGAAAATACTGGAGTTTATTATAAAGGATGTGATGACAGGAGATTTAGAAAATATCAATGGGATTAGACAAAGTTAACATGGGTTTATGAAAGGGAAATCATGTTTGACAAACTGACTGGAGGTTTTTGAGGATGTGACTAGTAGACTAGATGAGGGTGAACCAGTGGGTGTGGTGTATTTGGATTTTCAGGGAGCTCTTGATGAAGTCCCACACTTGATGAAGTGTGTAAAATTAAAGCACATGGGATTAGAGGTAATATATTGGCATGTATTGAGAATTGGTTAGCAGACTGGAAACTGAGCAGGAATAGATGGGCCTTTTTCGAAGTAGCAGGCGGTGACTAATGAGGTCCCAGAGGGATCAGTGATTAAGCCCCAGCTATCCCAGCTATTCACAATATACAATGGTTTGGATGAGGAAACCAAATGTAATATTTCAAAGTTTGCTGGAGTAACAAAACCGGTGGGAGTGTGAGTGGCGAGGAGGATGTTAGAGGCTTCAAGGTGATTTAGACAAGTTGAGTGAGTAAGTACACGCCAGATGCGGTATAACGAGGATAAATGTGAAATTATCCACTTTGACACAGGAACAGAATTGCAGAGCATTATTTAAATGGTGATAGATTGGGAAATGTTGAGATGCAAATGGACCCCGGTGCCTTCGTACACCAGTCCTTGAACACGAAGCATGCAGGTACAGCAAGCAATTAGGGAGGCAAACTGCAAGTTGACCTTAATTGCAAGAGGACTTACTGCAGCTGCACAGGGACCTGGTGAGACCACACCTGGAGTATTGTGGGAAGTTTTGGTCCCCTTATCTAAGAAAGGATATACTTGTCATAGAGGGAGGGCAGTGAAGGTTCACCTGACTGATTCCTGGGATGGCAGGAGTATTATACAAGTAGAGATTGGGTCAACTGGTCCTCACTATCTTCAGGTGACATACTGGAGGACTGGAGAATAGCCAAGGTTGTTCCTTTGTTTGGGTAGCAAGGATGTGTCAGTGTCAGAAGACCCGGAAGACCAGGAGGTGAACATAGAACATACAGTGCAGAAGGAGGCCATTCGGCCCATCGAGTCTGCACCGACCCACTTTAAGCCCTCAATTCCACGCTATCCCCGTAACCCAATAACCCCTCCTAACCTTTTTTTTCATGAATGCGGACTCAACCGGGATCTGGGATTCATGTCGCATTACATTCGGCCCCCACCAACAAGCCTGGACTTGCAGAGGCCTACCGACTGAACTGGCTTGGGACAATTCACACCTCTTTAACCTGGAGTTACCTCTCTCTCTGCATCTTTGATGATTTGATTGCCTGCAGGTGCTCGCATTCCGGGGCATCTCTGACTGTGTCTATATAAACATTTCTGGAACAAGCCTTTCCATTCACCTGAAGAAGGAGCCGTGCTCCGAAAGCTCGTGTTTGAAACAAACCTGTTGGACTTTAACCTGGTGTTGTAAGACTTCTTACTAACCTTTTTTTTGGTCACTAAGGGCAATTTCTCATGGCCAGAATTTTTCATGGCCAATCCACCTAACCTGCACATCTTTGGACTGTGGGAGGAAACCGGAGCACCCGGAGGAAACCCACGGAGACAGGGGGAGAACGTGCAGACTCCGCACAGTGACCCAGCAGGGAATCGAACCTGGGACCCTGGCGCTGTGAAGCCACAGTGCTATCCACTTGTGCTACCGTGCTGCCCCAGGATAATCCAGGAAACTACAGGCCGGTGAGCCTTACGTCAGTGATAGGGAAATTACTGGAGAGAATTCTTCGAGACAGGATCTACTCCCATTTGGAAGAAAATGGACGTATTAGCGAGAGGCAGCACGGTTTTGTGCAGGGGAGGTCATGTCTCACTAACTTGATAGAGTTTGTCGAGGAGGTCACAAAGATGATTGATGCAGGTAGGGCAGTGGATGTTGTCTACATGGACTTCAATAAGGCCTCTGACAAGGTCCCTCATGGCAGACTGGTACAAAAGGGGCTGGTTTAGCAAAAAGGGGCTGGTTTAGCACAGTGGGCTAAACAGCTGGCTTGTAATGCAGAACAATGCCAGCATCGCAGGTTCAATTCCCGTACCAGCCTCCCCAAACAAGCTCAAAAACAGTTTCTTCCCCACTGTCACCAGACTCCTAAATTACCCTCTTATGGACTGACCTCATTAACACTACACCCTGTATGCTTCATCCGATGCCAATGCTTATGTAGTTACATTGTATATCTTGTGTTGCCCTATTATGTATTTTCTTTTATTCCCTTTTCTTCTCATGTACTTAATGATCTGTTGAGCTGCTCGCAGTAAAATACTTTTTACTGTACCTCGGTACACTTGACAATAATCAAATCCAATCTAATCCAAGGTGAAGTCACATGGGATCAGAGGTGAGCTGGCATGGTGGATACAGAACTGGCTAGGTCATAGAAGGCAGAGAGTAGCAATGGAAGGGTGCTTTTCTGATTGGAGGGCTGTGACTAGTGGTGTTCTGCATGGATCAGTGCTGGGACCATTGCTGTTCGTAGTATATATAAATGATTTGGAGGAAAATGTAACTGGTCTGATTAGTAAGTTTGCGGACGACACAAAGGTTGGTGGAATTGCGGATAGCGATGAGGACTGTCAGAGGATACAGCAGGATTTAGATTGTTTGGAGCCTTGGGCGGAGAGATGGCAGATGGAGTTTAATCCGGATAAATGTGAGGTAATGCATTTTGGAAGGTCTAATGCAGGTAGGGAATATACAGTGAATGGTAGAACCCTCAAGCGTATTGAAAGTCAGAGAGATCTAGGTGTACAGGTCCACGGGTTACTGAAAGGGGCAACGCAGGTGGAGAAGGTAGTCAAGAAGGCATACGGCATGCCTGCCTTCATTGGCCGGGGCATTGAGTATAAAAATTGACAAGTCATGTTGCAGCTGTATAGAACCTTAGTTAGGCCACACTTGGAGTATAGTGTTCAATTCTGGTCGCCACACTACCAGAAGGATGTGGAGGATTTAGAGAGGGTGCAGAAGAGATTTACCAGGATGTTGTCTGGTATGGAGGGCATTAACTGAGAGGGGCGGTTGAATAAACTCGGTTTGTTCTCACTGGAACGACGGAGGTTAAGGGGCGACCTGATAGAGGTCTACAAGATTATGAGGGGCATAGACAGAGTGGCTAGTCAGAGGCTTTTCCCCAGGGTAGAGGGGTCAATTACTAGGGTGCATAGGTTTAAGGTGCGAGGGGCAAGGTTTAGAGGAGATGTACGAGGCATGCTTTTTACACAGAGGGTAGTGGGTGCCTGGAACTCGCTGCCGGAGGAGGTGGTGGAAGCAGGGACGATAGTGACATTTAAGGGGCATCTTGACAAATACATGAATAGGATGGGAATAGAGGGATACGGACCCAGGAAGTGCAGAAGGTTTTAGGTTAGACGGGCAGCATGGTCGGCACGGGCTTGGAGGGCCGAAGGGCCTGTTCCTGTGCTGTACTTTTCTTTGTTCTTTGTTCTTCTTTGTTCTGTATTTCACTGGAATTTAGAGCGAGAGGGGATCTGATTGAAACGTATAAAATTCTGACAGGGTTGAATAGAGTGGATGCAGGGATGTTGTTTCCTGTGGCTGTGGGGAGAGGGGTCGGGTCCAGAACAAGGAGTTCCCGTCTTTGGGGTTCAGGGTAACCCATTTAGGACTGAGATGAGGTGAACCTGTACAATTCTCTACCACAGAGGCTGTGGAAACCAAGTCACTGAATATATTTAAGAAGGAAATGGATAGATTTCTAGATTCTTTTTCTTTTTTAAATTTAGAGTACCCAATTACTTTTTTTTCCCCCAATTAAGGGGCAATTTAGTGTGGTCAATCCACCCAACCTGCACATTTTTTGGGGTGTTGGGGCCAAACCCACGCAAACACGGGGAGAATGTGCAAACTCCACACGGACAGTGACCCAGAGCCGGGATCGAACCTGGGACCTCAGCGCCGTGAGGCGGTTGTGCTAACCACTAGGCCACCGTGCTGCCCTAGATTTCTAGATTCTTGACGTGTCAGGGGGTTTGGGGAGAGCGTGCGAGCGTGGCATTGAGATAGAAGAGCAGATATGATCATTTTGAATGGCAGAGCAGGCTCGAAGGCCGAATGGCCTCCTGCTCCTGTTTACCACGTTTCTATTAAGTGCAGAAGTTCAAATTGTTTTTAATGACAGGTTAAACTCGCTTCCTAAACCAACACTGTTGGGATTGAGTGTGCAGTGTTTTGTAAACATTTTCCAGGGAAGATTGAACAGAACGTACAAGAGGCGCGGCCCCAATAGGCTGTTGAACTTTCTACCTTTGTGTAGGCTCACACTCTCCGACTCTGTGTTAACCATTGACTGGCAATGATTCATATAAAAATGCTCAATTAATTACTCCACTGATTCACTTTCTAATATCTATGGAGACAATGTAAGGAGCAATAATCCTGGGACAGCACTTCATTGTTACCATAAAAACAGATGTAAAGTTAATAGGATCAGCTGTATGTCTCCTTTTCTCCCTCTTTCCCTGGAGGAGCTCACACATCTATTGGAAGATTCTTCCACTTCCCCAGTGGGCATTCCTGGCTCCCTGGGTCAGCAGCCCAGTCCCTCGAATCCCTCCCCAATCCCGTTACCCCCCTGACAGAGGCATGATACAGAACAGAGGCTGAGACCGCAAATCGCAATCGGCGGGGAGGGGGGGGGGGGGGGAGACTGAGGATGTGGAGGGGGTCAGACAGAGTGAAGGGTGGGGAGGTCATGTCTGACAAATCTGTTTGAGTTCTTTGAGAAGGTAACAAGCAAGTTAGACAAAGGAGAACCAGTGGATGTGATTTATTTAGATTCGAGACTGTTAAATGCGTTAATAGCCCATGGTGTTCAGGGTAAGATCCTGGCATGGATAGAGGATTGGCTGACTGGCAGAAGGCAGAGAGTGGGGATAAAGGGGTCTTTTTCAGGATGGCAGCCGGTGACTAGTGGTGTGCCTCAGGGGTCTGTGCTGGGACCACAACTTTTTACAATATACATAAATGATCTGGAAGAAGGTACTGAAGGCACTGTTGATAAGTTTGAAGATGATACAAAGATCTGTAGAGGGACAGGTAATATTGAGGAAAGGAGGATGCAGGAGGACTTGGACAGGCTAGGAGAGTGGGCAATGAAGTGGCAAATGGAATACAATGTGGAAAAGTGTGAGGATATGTACTTTGGAAGGAGGTATCTAGGCATAGGCTATTTTCTAAATGGGGAAATGCTTCGGAAAGCAGAAGCACAAAGGGACTTGGGAGTCCTTGTTCACGATTCTCTTCAGGTTAACGTGCAGGTTCAATTGGCAGTTAAGAAGGCAAATGCAATGTTTGTATTCATGTCAAGAGGGCTAGAATACAAGACCAGGGATGAACTTCTGAGGCTGTATAAGGCTCTGGTCAGACCCCATTTGGAGTATTGTGAGCAGTTCTGGGTCCCGTATCTAAGGAAGGATGTGCTGCCTTGGAAAGGGTCCAGAGGAGGTTCACAAGAATGATCCCTGGAATGAAGAACTTCTCGTATGAGAAACGTTTGAGGACTCTGGGTCTGTACTCGTTGGAGTTTAGAAGGATGAGGGAGGTCTTATTGAAACTTACAGGATACTGCGAGGCCTGGATAGAGTGGACGTGGAGAGGACGTTTCCATTTGTGGGAAGAACTAGAACCAGAAGACACCATCTCAGACTAAAGGCATGATCCTTTAAAACAGAGATGACTCCCCGTGTCTGCGTGGGTTTCACCCCCACAAACCAAAGATGTGCAGGGTAGGTGGATTGGCCACGCTAAATTGCCCCTTAATTGGAAAAAATAATTGGATACTCTAAATTTTTTTAAAAACTGAGATGAGGAGGAATTTCTTCAGCCAGAGGGTGGTGAATCTGTGTAACTCTTTGCCACAGAAGGCTGTGGAAGCTAATTCACTGAGTGTCTTTAAGACAGAGATAGATAGGTTCTTGATTAATAAGGGGATCAGGGGCTATGGGGAGAAGGCAGGAGAATGGGGATGAGAAAATATCAGCCATCATTGAATGGTGGAGCAGACTCGATGGGCCGAGTGGCCTAATTCTGCTCCTATGTCTTACGGTCTTATGGAATGCAGGCGGAGTGAGGGATGTGAGTAGGTGGAAAGGAAAGTGGGATGGGAAGGGGTGGGGGGAGAGGGAGGGAGCATGTGGAGCAGGTCAGGCAAAGTGAAGGGGTGGGGAACAGGAGGGAGGAGTGAGTGCATTGTGGAATGAGGAGGTGGGGGGGTGAAACGTGGAGTTAGTTAGTGCTGAGGGTGAAGGGGAGGGGGAGTAAAGGGTGAAGAGGGGTGCTGAGGAAGTGGGGAGGGGGAGTGAGTTGGTTGTGAGGAAGAGATGGAGGAGGAAATGAAAATGAAAAATGAAAATCGCTTATTGTCACGAGTAGGCTTCAATGAAGTTACTGTGAAGAGCCCCTAGTCGCCACATTCCGGCGCCTGTCCGGGGAGGCTGGTACGGGAATCGAACCGTGCTGCTGGCCTGCTTGGTCTGCTTTAAAAGCCAGTGATTTACCCCAGTGAGCTAAACCAGCCCCTATTGATCGAGAAGAAATTGCTGATCAAATTCCTGAATGGACCCAATTTCAACAATAATTAAAAATCCATTGTCAGATATGACGGGCCGATTGGCCGACTCTGGTCATATTGGCTAATTTTCTGACCATGTTGGAACATGGGTTCTTCGTCCATCACGAGGAAAGTGCTGATAATTTCAAGGTGTCTTGTTACAGACAAGTGTCTGTATATGTATGTAGTGGATGTGCTTTTTTTCTGTCTGTCCACAATGGATTCGAGCCACACCATATTAATCACTAATGCTACACCACAAAAGGAGGCCATTCAGCCCTTCACATCGCTGCTGGCCCTTGGGTAAAGCTGGTAAATGAATCTCACCCGCAGCTCGTTTCCCTGAGTCGTGCAGCTTTTTTCCCTTTCAAGTATTTATCAAATTACCTTTTTGAAACTTACTGAATTTGCTCCCACCAGCCCTTCAGGCGATTTCACTCGCAGGTCGATTGCGCTGAGTACTCGCCCAAGCTGCAAAATTAGCTCTACCCCATGTTACATTAATGTTGTCGAGGTTTCCATAGAAACCGACACACCTCACTTTCGCTAAAACAATCTTTGTTAGCGCTCTGATGGGTTTATTGTGGAATGTCAGAGGGGCTGCGTCAGCTTGATGATCTTTTTGTTATAAATTTAGAGTACCCACCTCTTTCCTTTCCAATGAAGGGGCAATTTAGCATGGCCAATCCACCTACCCTGCACATCTTTGGGTTGTGGGGGCGAGACCCACGCAAACAGGGGCTGATTTAGCTCACTGGGTTAAATTGCTGGCTTGAAAAGCAGACCAAACAGGCCAGCAGTACGGTTCGATTCCCGTACCAGCCTCCTTGAACAGGCGCCGGAATGTGGCGACTAGGGGCTTTTCACAGTAACTTCATTGAAGCCTACTTGTGACAATAAGCGATTTTCATTTTTCATTTTCATTTCCTCCTCCATCTCTTCCTCACAACCAACTCACTCCCACTCCCTCACCACCCCCTTCACCCTTTAAAGGGGCTGGTTTAGCTCACTGGGCTAAATCGCTGGCTTTTAAAGCAGACCAAGCAGGCCAGCAGCACGGTTCGATTCCCGTACCAGCCTCCCCGAACAGGTGCCGGAATGTGGCGACTAGGGGCTTTTCACAGTAACTTCATTGAAGCCTACTCGTGACAATAAGCGATTTTCATTTTCATTTTTTTGAACACGGGGAGAATGTGTAAACTCCACACGGACAGTGACACAGAGCCGGGATCGAACCCGGGACCTTGGCACCGTGAGGCCGCAGTGCTAACCACTACGCCACCATGCCACCCACCACCCCCCCCCCCGGGGTGAGGCAGAAGTGCTAACCACTGCACCACCGTGCCACCCCCCCCCCCGGGGTGAGGCAGTAGTGCTAACCACTGCGCTACCGTGTTGCCCTAAATATCTGCAATAACGTCAGGAAGAATGGGATTCCACGATCCCTTTATAAATCAACTTTATTTCCCTTTACATTATACACTGTGTGTCCATGAGATCTTTGTTGCTTCAAATGTAGTTTGTAATTCATGATAATCATAAAATCTGTGTGTGTTTGTTAAGCTAAGTGGGGAATAACAGACTATTGTATCCTAATCCAATGTTTGGATATGAGGGGCCTAAACAGAGTGGATAGTCAGAGGCTTTTCCCCAGGGTAGAGGGGTCAATTACTAGGGGGCATAGGTTTAAGGTGCGAGGGGCAAGGTTTAGAGGGGATGTACGAGGCAAGTTTTTTTACACAGAGGGTAGTGGGTGCCTGGAACTCACTGCCGGAGGAGGTGGTGGAAGCAGGGACGATAGTGACATTTAAGGGGCATCTTGACAAATACATGAATAGGATGGGAATAGAGGGATACGGACCCAGGGAGTGTAGAAGGTTTTAGTTTAGACGGGCAGCATGGTCGGCACAGGCTTGGAGGGCTGAAGGGCCTGTTCCTGTGCTGTACTTTTCTTCGTTCTTTGTTCTTTACATGCTTAATGTGGGTGGCACAGTGGTTAGAACTGTTTCTTCACAGCGCCAGGGTCCCACGCTCGATTCCCCGCTGGACCACTGTCTGTGCGGAGTCTGCACGTTCTCACCGTGTCTGCGTGGGTTTCCTCCGGGTGCTCCGGTTTCCTCCCACAAGTCCCGAAAGACGTGCTGTTAGGTGAATTGGACATTCTGAATTCTCCCACTGTGTACCCGAACAGGCGCCGGAGTGTGGCGACTAGGGGCTTTTCACAGTAAATTCATTGCAGTGTTAATGTAAGCCTACTTGTGACAATAACCAAGATTATTAGGGCAGCACGGTAGCACGAGTGGATAGCAAGTGTGGGAGGGGAGTGTGTGTCTGTGGAAGGGGAGTGTGTGTGTGTGTGTGTGTGTGTGTGTGTGGGAGTGGAGTGTGTGTGTGTGTGTGTGTGGGAGTGTGTGTGGGAGTGTGTGTGTGTGTGTGTGTGGGAGTGTGTGTGGGAGTGTGCGTGTGTGTGTAGCACATGTCTGCGTGGGTTTCCTCCGGGTGCTCCGGTTTCCTCCCACAGCCCAAAGACGTGCAGGTTAGGTGGATTGGCCATGATAAATTGCCCTTAGTGACCAAAAATGTTAGGAGGGGTTATTGGGTTACGGGGATAGGGTGGAAGTGAGGGCTTAAGTGGGTCGGTGCAGACTCGATGGGCCGAATGGCCTCCTTCTGCACTGTATGTTCTATGTTCTATTATCATAATAAATATTTTTCTTATTAAACTGATTTGCGGCCCTGTGACTGTGTGGGGAGATTCTCGGACCTCCCCACTGTGTTTTTCTCCCGGCGGGAAGGCAGCACACCATTCCCGGCGGGAAGGCAGCACACCATTCCCGGCGGGAAGGCAGCACACCATTCCCGGCGGGAAGGCAGCACACCATTCCCGGCGGGAAGGCAGCACACCATTCCCGGCGGGAAGGCAGCACACCATTACCGGCGGGAAGGCAGCACACCATTCCCGGCGGGAAGGCAGCACACCATTCCCGGCGGGAAGGCAGCACACCATTCCCGGCGGGAAGGCAGCACACCATTCCCGGCGGGAAGGCGGCACACCATTCCCGGTGAGAAGGCGGCACACCATTCCTGGTGGCAAGGTGGCACAACATTCCCGGCGGGAAGGCGGCACACCATTCCCGGTGGGAAGGCGGCACACCATTCCCGGTGGCAAGGCGGCACAACATTCCCGGCGGGAAGGCGGCACACCATTCCCGGTGGGAAGGCGGCCCACCATTCCCGGCGGGAAGGCAGCCCACCATTCCCGGCGGGAAGAAAGCACACCATTCCCGGCGGGAAGGCAGCACACCATTCCCGGTGGGAAGGCAGCACACCATTCCCGGTGGGAAGGCGGCACACCATTCCCGGCGGGAAGGCGGCACACCATTCCTGGTGGCAAGGCAGCACACCATTCCCGGCAGGGAGGCAGCACACCATTCCCGGTGGGAAGGCGGCACAACATTCCCGGCGGGGAGGCAGCACACCATTCCCGGCGGGAAGGCAGCACACCATTCCCGGCAGCAAGGCAGCACACCATTCCCGGCGGGAAGGCAGAACACCATTCCCGGCGGGAAGGCAGCACACCATTCCCGGCGGGAAGGCAGCACACCATTCCCGGCGGGAAGGCAGCACACCATTCCCGGCGGGAAGGCAGCACACCATTCCCGGCGGGAAGGCAGCACACCATTCCCGGCGGGAAGGCGGCACACCATTCCTGGCGGGAATGCAGTACACCATTCCCGGTGGCAAGGCAGCACACCATTCCTGGCAGGAAGGAAGCACGCCATTCCTGGCGGGAAGGCAGCACACCCTTCCTGGCGGGAAGGCGGCACACCATTCCCGGCGGGAAGGCAGCACACCATTCCCGGCGAGAATGCGGCACACCATTCCCGGCGGGAAGGCGGCACACCATTCCCAGCAGGAAGGCGGCACACCATTCCCAGTGGGAAGGCGGCACACCATTCCCGGTGGCAAGGCGGCACACCATTCCCGGCGGGAACGCGGCACACCATTCCCGGCGGGAAGGCGGCACACCATTCCCGGCGGGAAGGCAGCACACCATTCCCGGCGAGAATGCGGCACACCATTCCCGGCGGGAAGGCGGCACACCATTCCCAGTGGGAAGGCGGCACACCATTCCCGGTGGCAAGGCGGCACACCATTCCCGGCGGGAACGCGGCACAACATTCCCACTCGTGGCGGGATCTTCTGGACCCACAACTGTCGATGGGGTTTCCCATCGATTCCACCCCAGGACTCCCAGAAAGCCGTGGTCGAGCTTGCGCTGTTGGCGGTTCCGGAATAGCAGGAGAATTTGGGCCTGCTTCTCCATGTTTGGTAAAGGAAAGTAAAAGTTACTGCCAATTGAGTCAGGGTTCCATTCTGGGATCTTCCCGTCCAGTTATAACATCAACAAAGAGCCTAACGTTACTCATAACTGTGAGTTAGCCAAGTTACTCACTATATCACAACCATTCACAAGCTGATCATTATTTGAGTCTGTCACGGCATGTGGAATCCATACAGTCGGTAAATCGTGCCGGTCCCTTAATGGCACGCACGCTCTGTCGTCATTGGCTGCTCATCTGGGTGATGTTCCCTCCCTGGGGCATGTCATTCCCATGGTAACCGTTGCCATGGTACCATTTCAAGTGTTGGGGACCAGTGGACCGTGGCAGTGCCGATTGCTGCGCCCTCTGTGCAGCTGGTGAAATCCCATCTTTCTGATTGGCTGCCTGCAGTGGAGGAATAGTTTCTGGAGTTGCTCGGAGAGGTTACGGTTGTACCATTATTTTTGGTCATTCACTTGCTGCACGTTCGACTGAGGTAACCACCTCTGCGCATGCCCCACGTTGCCATGGGGACTGATTCCTGTTGAGAACATTTGAAGGGTTGTATCTGGACAAACTCTCCAATGCTCAACTCTGTCAAGGGTTTGACAGTCTTGTCAAATTAAATTCTACTTTCTGTCAGTTCACCGTGATATTTTTCACTCACGCCTGTTGTTACTTCTGGTTTCAGTAGCTTTTCTGCTATTGCAAGGGTAGCTTGGTTACTGCAGGACCTGACTTTGAACTGGTCTAATTTCCATACCTTTAATTAATTTGTTTTCCGACAGAAACATTGCCTTCTATATGTCACTGTTAGATTTGCTCCATTTCTTGATGATTCCTTTGGCAACTTTCACTGAGAGCCATTGTCACTCATTACAATGTCTTGCTGAAATGAATGTTTGTTGCATACCGCCTATGATCTGGAACTCCAGATCTTCATTCCTGCCATTGCACTGGACTCTCAGACATTTATCCTCTTGGTGTGTGTATCGCGCCATTACATATGTGGTATTATCACAACTATCAGCATTGCAAGGGTTAATGTAGTGTAGTGAGTAGCCAATAGAGGGAGCTACAGATACAACTATATAAGGCAGTGACTCTGGACCTTACAGAAGGAGTGTATGCAGGAGAGAGCTAGTGAAGGTCGTTACAGCAGATAGTATGAGTGAGGTTAGATTATAGTTTATACCAGTAGTGAGGTTAGCAGTAGACGAGTGCAGTTAGACGTTATTGATCAATTGTGTATTCTTGAGGACTAAGTGCCGAATCCCCGTTTAGTAGTGTCAATAAAATCATAGCTTTATTTAAGTACAAGCTATTTTGTGGTCTTTGTGAACACTTCACTAACCATCCTAAAATAAGCAACACAAAGAACACCACATGGTACCAGGCGTGTATTCCTCTAAGAAACAGCAATTAGATTAGGTTAGAATAGCATTGGAGATTGAAGAAGCAACCCAGGAGCTACAACTCTACGGTAAGAATCTACAGTAAAGACTGATCAGAAGGTGGAAGGTCTCAGGAAGCCAAACCACTTCATGACCCACGGTAAACTATGCCAGAACTGGGCTTTCTTTAACTAACAAATCGAGAAAGTGGTAAGACGACCAGTTCTATCGATTGAAGACGCTATTAATATGCGGAAGGCCAGCGAAGGCATCGAGCGAATATGCCGAATTCATGGCAAAGGAAGAGCGCAAAATCGGGAAATGTGGCTGATGCCGTTAATGCTGCATCGCGGCAAAGAAAACTGCGTACCATTTTGAAAGTGACGTCACGAGCGTGGTGACGTGCACACACTATGGACACGCCCACAATCACAAAAGTTGTCCGGTGAGAGGGAAACATTGTTCCCAGTGCGACAGACTGAATCACTTTGCAGCACAGTGTCGTTTATCAGCAATCTTTCCAGTAACCAAATTTAAAAAGTCCTATAGTGATTGCAGACGGATCCAAAATGTACAGAGTGTAGTGAAAAAATCCAAGATCGTAGCGGGTAGAGAGAATTGCTCGTGAGGGGCCTCACGGTAGCATGGTGGTTAGCATCAATGCTTCACAGCTCCAGGGTCCCAGGTTCGATTCCCGGCTGGGTCACTGTCTGTGCGGAGTCTGCACGTCCTCCCCGTGTGTGCGTGGGTTTCCTCCGGGTGCTCCGGTTTCCTCCCACAGTCCAAAGATGTGCGGGTTAGGTGGATTGGCCATGATAAATTGCCCGTAGTTTAAGGTTAATGGGGGGATTGTTGGGTTACGGGTATACCGGTTAAGTAGGGTGATCATTGCTCGGCACAACATCGAGGGCCGGAGGACCTGTTCTGTGCTGTACTGTTCTATATTCACTTTCGCATATCTTCATGATAGAAGCTATCAATAGGATTGATTTACTGGATGAGAAGGAAAGACCAGTAAAAACACTCGCAAAGATAATAAAGGATTGGACCGTATCATTAGAAATGAATGGAGATTTGATCCCATTTAAATTTGACACAGGAGCAGACGCAAATATTATCCCTTACCGATCTTTAAAACAAGCAATTCACCAACCATTAATTCAGCTGTCCAATTGTAGGCTTGGGGATTACAATGGGAACAGGATAGGCACTAGAGGGTCCTGCTGTCTTGTTGTGAAGGATGGGAAAATTGAGATCCCCATCGACTTTGAGGTGATTGAGGGTCAGAAATTGTCATTGATTGGATGCTTGTGAAAGCTTGCAGCTGGTTGAAAGGATTCACTCAACCAGTACTTCAGCCAACCGAGATGACGAGTCCAAGGAAGACCTAGGTGTTGTGAACGACCTCTCCAAAGCGAAGACATCAGAACCCGAGTTAGTCCAAAGAGTGGAACGTCAAGTGTATTTAATTTCTGAGACACTACCAGTGTCTGACCACAAACTACAGACCATAAAAGCCGAAACTGAAAAGGACTTGACGCTCCAGAAGGTGAAACAATACCTGAAAGAGGATGGCCTGTTGGATGTCGATCAGCCTTTCGTGGCATAAGAGATGATCTTTCTACAATAGATGGTATCCTGATCAAGGGAGACAGGACAGTGATTCCTGCCAGTTTATGTTAGGGATTCTGCAGCAGATTCATGAGGGTCATCAAGAAATCGAGAGGTGTCATAGGAGAGCCAGACAGTTGGTGTATTGGCTGGGAATGAAGAGATATCAGCCAGTATGTTCAAGCATGCCCAATGTGTCAGATCCATCAGTCTGCACAGAGCAAAGAAACCATGCAGCAGATGGAGATTGTGGCCGTTCCATGGAACAAAGTGGCCACGGATTTATTCTATTGCGGAGTCATGTCGACCTGACAATCATAGACTATTACTCTCTAACTTTCCAGAGGTGATGCTGCTGCCAGTGATAAAGGCAACAAAATCAATTTTTGCACGCCATGGAATACCTCTTAATGTTGTCACTGACAATGGTCCGTGTTTCTCGAGTTGGGAGTAGACAGTTTGCAGCGAACTATAATTTCAGTCATGTGACGTCTAGCCCATGTTACCCTCAGCCTAATGGGAAAGTAGAGAAAGGAGTAGGGATAATTAGGAGATTATTCCGTAAAGTGAGTGAAGATGGTCTAGACATATCGTTATATTTGTTAACATATCGAGCAACACCGTTATCAACGGGTCTCTCACCTGCTCAGATGTTGATGTAGAAAACTAAGAACCACTTTACCAGAGATCACCAGCCAGGAAGCTGATAATAAAGAGATATATGTGAAAGAATTGCGACAACTAAAAAGAAGCAGCAAGAGGTCTACGATAGACAAACCAAACCTCTGGCTCAACTTCAAGAAGATGACTTTGCAAGAATTCAGAATCGAGAAGGGGACTGGCAGAACTTTGCAAAGGTTCTGCAGAAGGCAGCACCTAGACCCTACTTAGTACAAAGAGAAAAGGGATGGCTGTTCAGGAGAAACAGACAAGCATTGCTGCGTGTCAAGCACAAGGTTCAACCTCAGCTTTCAAATGTTGTACTACGTGATGACATATTCAAGGACATTGCCTTTCCACATCCTTACTGAACGCAGACACAGTGAGAAGATGTGACAGAGCAATCCAACACCTTGAACATTCCACTGAGACGATCTACGAGAAGACAACGACTGCCAGAGGGATTTAATTTGTGATGACTGTATGATAATATTCTTGTTCATCTAAATGATGGAACAGTTATTACAAATTAATGTACTGCATTCTAGTGAATTAGTGATAGTTATTGCCATTAGTCAGAATTATACAGTAAGGTCAGGGTTAAAGACAATATGACAACCAATGTTATAATGATTTTCTTTTCCAAAGAAGGGGGATGTGGTATTATCATAATTATTAGCATTGCAAGGGTTAATGTAATGTAGTGAGTAGACACCAAAGGGAACAATAGATGCTATATAAGAGCTATATAAGGCAGTGACTATCTTAGAGAAAGAATGATGGCAGGAGAGAGCTAGTGAAGGTCATTAAAGCAGATAGTGTGAGTGAGGTTAGATTATAGTTTATACCAGTAGTGAGGCTAGCAGTAGATGAGTGTAGTTAGACGTTATTGATCAATTATGTATTCTTGAGGACTAAGTGCTGAATCCTCAATTAGTAGTGAAAATAAAACCATAGCTTGAAGTTCAGCCTATTTTGTGGTCATTGTCAACACTACGCCAACCGCACTGCAACAAGCAGCACAAAGAAAACCACAACATATCCACATCTCATTTTTGAGGTTTTATATTTGGATTATAATGTTGAGCCACTTTGCCCAGGTTTGTCATGGCCATGATGTTGAAAAGACACATGGGTGAGACACGCATCCACGATCCTAACCACACTCTCACACAGTACATCCCAGACCCTAACCACACTCTCACACAGTACATTCCAGACCCTAACCACACTCTCACACAGTACATTCCAGACCCTAACCACTCTCTCACACAGTACATTCCAGACCCTAACCCCACTCTCTCAGTACATTCCAGACCCTAACCCCACTCTCACACAGTACATTCCAGACCCTAACCACACTCTCACACAGTACATTCCAGACCCTAACCACACTCTCACACAGTACATTCCAGACCCTAACCACACTCTCACACAGTACATTCCAGACCCTAACCACACTCTCACACAGTACATTCCAGACCCTAACCACACTCTCACACAGTACATTCCAGACCCTAACCCCACTCTCACACAGTACATTCCAGACCCTAACCACACTCTCACACAGTACATTCCAGACCCTAACCACACTCTCACACAGTACATTCCAGACCCTAACCACACTCTCACACAGTACATTCCAGACCCTAACCACACTCTCACACAGTACATTCCAGACCCTAACCACACTCTCACACAGTACATTCCAGACCCTAACCACACTCTCACACAGTACATTCCAGACCCTAACCACACTCTCACACAGTACATTCCAGACCCTAACCACACTCTCACACAGTACGTGTGTGTGGCACGGGCCATAGTCGAAGCTGTGCGATACTGGAGGTACTATCTGGCCGGCAGGAGGTTTACGCTCCTCACAGACCAACGGTCAGTAGCCTTCATGTTCGATAATGCACAGAGGGGCAAGATCAAGAACGACAAGATCTTGCGGTGGCGGATCGAGTTGTCCACGTACAACTACGATATCTTGTATCGTCCTGGGAAGGTCAACGAGCCTTCCGATGCCCTATCTGTACCTGCACCAGCGCGCAGATTGAACACCTCCGCTCCCTCCACACGGACCTCTGCCATCCAGGGGTCACCCGTTTCTACCATTTTATTAAGACCCGCAACCTGCCCTACTCCGTCGAGGAAGTCAGGACTGTCACTAGGGACTGCCACGTCTGCGCCGAGTGCAAACCGCACTTTTACCGCCCCGATCGAGCGCATCTGATCAAGGCGTCCCGCCCCTTTGAGCGTCTCAGTATAGACTTCAAGGGTCCCCTCCCCTCCAACAACCGTAACATTTATTTCTTGAGTGTTATCGACGAATACTCCCGCTTCCCTTTCGCCATTCCCTGTCCCGCCATGATGACAACAACCATCATAAAGGCCCTCCTATCCATCTTCTCCCTGTTCGGTTACCCCGCGTACATCCACAGCGACCGGGGGTCCTCCTTTATGAGTGACGAACTGCGTCAATTCCTGCTCAGCAGGGGCATCGCCTCTAGCAGGACGACCAGCTATAACCCCCAGGGTAACGGTCAGGACGAGAGGGAGAATGGCACCATTTGGAAGACCATCCTGCTGGCCCTCCGGTCCAGAGATCTCCCTATTCCCCGTTGGCAAGAAGTCATTCCCGACGCCCTGCGTTCAATCCGGTCTCTCCTCTGTACTACCACTAATCAGACACCTCATGAACGTCTCCTTGTTTTCCCCAGGAAGTCGTCCTCAGGATCCCCTCTCCCGACGTGGCTGGCCACCCCCGGGCCCATCTTGCTCCGGAAGCATGTGCGGGTGCACAAGTCCGACCCGTTGGTTGAGCGAGTCCAGTTACTCCACGCCAACCCGCAGTATGCGTACGTGGAGTATCCCGACGGTATCGTCTGCTCCCAGTGACGACGGGCTTGTAGTCCGGCGTGAGGTTAGCGAAGAGCGAGGGTGGGGCGACATTGAGGGTCGCAAGTCTACACACTGTGAGGGGGGGCAGGGGTCTGTTTCGGGTAAGGCTCTGGAGGTGGCACTGGAAGTCGAGCCCCAGTAATAGGGCAGCGCAGAGATGGGGAAGGACGTAGAGTTTAAAGTTAGTGTACTTTACTCCTTGTACCGAAAAGGTCGCGACACAGTAGCCCTGGATTTCTACTGAATGTGATCCGGAAGCCAGGGAGATTTTCTGGGTCTCAGGTAAGATTGGGAGGGAGCAGCGCCTTACCGTATCTGGGTGTATGAAGCTGTCTGAGCTCCCGGAGTCAAAAAGGCAGGCCGTCTCGTACCCGTTGATCCGGACTTTCATCATAGATTTTGTGAGGGTGATGAAGCCGGGACTGGTCGAGCCTGATGGAGGCGAGCTTCGGAAGGTGATGGGTAGGCCGGTCGAATGTAGCGGCGGCCAGCGTACGACCGAGTGAGCAGGGCTCCCGGGAGGCGGCGGAGTGGTCCCAAGATGGCGGCTCCCATGGGTCGCGTGTGGCTGGTGGTATCGGAGATGGTGTCAAAGATGGCAGCCTTCATGGGTCACGCGTGGCATGTGGAGTACAAGATGGCGCCCCCCACAGGTCGCGTGTGGCAGGCAAAGATGGCGGCGCCCACGGGTCGCATGTGGCGGGTGGCGCAGCAGCTGGGGGCGGTCCCAACAGGCAGCGCTGCTGGGCCGAGGGGTTTTAGGGAGAGATCGGGCCTGGCAGGCTTTCGCAAAGCGGCCCTTCCTCCAACACCTGTTGCAAGTCTCATTCCATGTAGGGCAGCACTGTCTGGGATGCTTACCCTGGCCACAAAAGTAGCACTTCGGGCTTCCAGCGTTGACGGGCTGCTGCGCTGCACTTGAGTCGGATGATGGCTGCGCCCACGATGTCCACGAGGGTGCCGTGTGGTCGGAGGTGTGGGCCTCCATGTTCTGGCAGGCCACCTCCAGCGAGTTTGAGAGCTGCACTGTCTCTGGCAGGCCGAGTGTACCCCCTTCTAGCAATCGCTGGTGGATGTAACTCGATTTCGTGCCCGCGATATAGGCGTCCCTGATCAACAGTGTGTTGGGTAGCCGATACTGCCTGGCAAGCACAGTTCTGGCCGAGTACCCTCAGGAATTCGGCTAGTGATTCCCCGGGGCGTTGTCACCTTGCGGCAAGAAGGTGCCGAGCATCCACCTCGCTTACAGACTTTACAGTCACAGGATGAATTAGATTCGCTTTCTGTAATTTATACATCTTGACAAGTCGGCCAAATATCTGGTATTTAAAGCCATTGTGCATTTGTCATTGGGTTTGGTAAATTCTCAATTTAGGTGTGGAGTGATTCACCGGAGAGGTCTAGCAACCAGCCTGGTGGCATTTGTAGAAGCCATGGCTGCAACTTCCAACTCCGATCAGGCCTGAACTGTCAGAATTAGATTGGCGGTCTGTTTTACACCAATTCTGAGTTTCCTTTGCATTATTCCATGTTATACAAGGTCTCTGAGGCAGCTCCAGTATGACAATTGGTATTGGATGTGTGGCAGGCGAAAAGATTTGATTATTGATGCAGACAGATCTACTATTTCAGGGCACTGCTGAAGATTGACATCCAGAATGGCCCATTAAAGAGATCTGAGCTAAACTATCACTTAAGACTGAATTTGTTCTACTCCATTCTGGGTAATTTGAATACTAGTGTCCTGACAAGGGTTCTTGTTTTTGAGCAATGGGAAACATCAGTGCTCTGTACTACTAAACTGTATATTTAGGTGGGCATCCACTGTCCATCATCAATAGGGGAAAAATTACTAAACAAACTTTTGAAATTGAAAGCAGACAAGTCCCCAGGGCCTGATGGCCGATATCCTAGGATCTGAAAGGAAGTGACAGCGGAAATAGTGGATCCATTGGTTATAATATTCCAAAATCTCCTGGATGCGGGAAAAGTTCCAGTGGATTGGAAAAATGCTAATGTATTCCGAAAGAGAGTGAGGCAGAAAGTAGGAAACTATGGACCAGTTAGTTTAATATCTGTAGATGGGAAATTGTCATAACCATTAATAAGGAAGTAACTACAGGAAATTTTAGAAAGTCAAAACGCAATCCATCAGAGTCAGGGTAACGAAGGGCAAATCATGTTTGACTAATTTGCTAGAGTTCTTCAAACCAGGGTCCCAGGTTTGATACCCCGCTGGGTCACTGTCTGTGGGAAGTCTACACGTTCTCCCCATGTCTGCGTGGGTTTCCTCCGGGTGCTCTGGTTTCCTCCCATAGTCCAAAGACGTGCAGGTTAGGTGGATTGGCCATGATAAATTGCCCTTAGTGTCCAAAAAGGTTAGGAGGGGTTATTGGGTTACGGGGATAGGGTGGAAGTGAGGGCTTAAGTGGGTCGGCGCAGACTCGATGGGCCGAATGGCCTCCTTCTGCACTGTATGTTCTATGTTCCATGTAACAAGCCAAGTAGATCCTGTAGATGTCATAAAGCTGGACTTCCAGAAGGCATTCAATAAGGTGCTGCATAGAAGGTTAATTTACAAGGTGAGATTAGATGGGATTAGGGGTAATTGATTAGCTTGGATAGAAGACTGGCTGATGGACAGAAGGCACAGAGTCGGGATAAATGGGTCTTTTTCTGGTTGGCAAGATGTAACCAGTAGGATGCTACAGGGTTCGGTCCTCGGGGCCCAACTATTTACAATCCATATTAATGACTTGGATGTAGGGATAGAAGGTACGATAGCCAAAGTTGCAAATTACACTAAAATAGATGAGATTATAAATTGCAATGTAGAAATACATTTACAAATGGATATAGATAGGTTAGGTGAGTGGGCCAAAACTTGGCAGATGGAGGTTAACATGTATAAATGTGAGGTTATCCATTTTAGTCAGAAAAATGGAAAGGCAACTTATTAACTAAATGGAAATAAACTTCAGAGTGCTTCAGAGGGATCTGGGTGTCCTCGTGCATGAATCACATAAATCTAGCGTACAGGTACAGCAGGTAATAAGGAAGGCAAATGGAATTTGGCCTTTCCAGCTAAAGGAGTAGAGTATAAAGGTTGTTGCTGCAACTGTACAAGGCACCTGGAGTATTGTGTACAGTTTTGGTCCCCTTATTCGAGGACAGATGTAGTTGCATCAGAGGCAGTTTAGCAAAGCTCTCTAAGTTGATTCCAGAGATGAGGGGGTTGTTTTATGAAGAGAGATTGAGCGGTTTAGGCTGATACTCTACTGAGTTTAGAAGACTGAGGAGATCTAATTGAGGTGTACAAGATGATAAAAGGTATTGAGGAAGGTAGACGTAGAGAGGCTGCTTCCTCTTGTGGGGAAATCTAGAACAAGAACTCATCGTTTTAGGATAAGGGGTAGCAGATTTAAAACCGATCAGGAGAAATGACTTCTCTCAGTGGGCGGTGAATCTGTGGAATTCGCTACCCCAGAGTGTGGAGGATGCTGGGACATTGAGTAAACATAAGGAGGAGATAGATAGATTTTTAATTAGTAATGGGTTGAAGGGTTATGGAGCACGGGCAGGATGGTGGAGTTACGGCCGAGAGATCGGCCATGATGGTATTGAATGGCGGGGCGAGTGCGAGGGGCTGAATTGCCCAGTTCTTACCACTTACTTTTTAAACACTACGTGATTTCTTCCAGTAAACTAATACACAGCCATCCCAATGAAATCCAATTAGATGAAAGTGATTATGTGGCTGATTAACCTCTAACAGTACCCCTGTTTCCTGTCAGCTTGTGAGGAAACTCTGAACCTGATGGCTGACTATAAGGGGAGCCTACACTGTAAGTTAGCCGCACAGAAATTCTACCAATGTGATGGTTTAAAAATTCTGCTCCAATACCAGACTGACATTAGAAACATTGTCATTGGCAGATCAGAGAGGGTGATTCAGGGCAAGCAGAACACTAATCTGGTTTTATTCATATTTACAGCAATGTAGCACAAGTGGATAGCACTGTGGCTTCACAGCTCCAGGGTCCCAGGTCGGTGCAGACTCGATGGGCCGAATGGCCTCCTTTTGGACTGTATGTTCTATGTTACATAGAACATAGAAAAATACAGCACAGAACAAGCCCTTCGGCCCAAGATGTTGGGCCTTGAACCTTTGCCCTACATTAATCATAGATTATCATAGAATTTACAGTGCAGAAGGAGGCCACTCGGCCCATCGAGTCTGCACCGGCTCTTGGAAAGAGCACCCTACCCGAGGTCAACACCTCCACCCTATCCCCATAACCCAGTAACCCCACCCAACACTAAGGGCAATTTTGGACACTAAGGGCAATTTATCATGGCCAATCCACCTAACCTGCACATCTTTGGACTGTGGGAGGAAACCGGAGCACCCGGAGGAAACCCACGCAGACACGGGGAGGATGTGCAGACTCCGCACAGACAGTGACCCAAGCCGGCAATCGAACCTGGGACCCTGGAGCTGTGAAGCAATTGTGCTATCCACAATGCTACCGTGCTGCCCTTAAGAACAAATTAATCTACACTCCATCATTCTACCACAATCCATGTACCTATCCAATAGCCGCTTGAAGGTCCCTAATGTTTCAAACTCAACTACTTCCACAGGCAGTGCATTCCATGCCCCTACTACTCTCTGGGTAAATAACCTACGTCTGACATCCCCCCTATATCTTCCACCATTTACCTTAAATTTATGTCCCCTTGTAATGGTTTGTTCCTCCCGGGGAAAAACATTCTGACTGTCTACTCTATCTATTCCCCTGATCATCTTATAAACCTCTATCAAGTCGCCCCTCATCCTTCTCCATTCTAATGAGAAAAGGTCTAGCTGACTATCCCTAATCAAGCAGTGTCTTTCCAGATGCTCAGAAATCCGATCCCTCAGTACCCTTTCCATTACTTTGCCTACCACCGAAGTAAGACTAACTGGCCTGTAATTCCCAGGGTTATCCCTATTCCCTTTTTTGAACAGGGGCACGACATTCGCCACTCTCCAATCCTCTGGTACCACCCCTGTTGACAGCGAGGACGAAAAGATCATTGCCAACGGCTCTGCAATTTCATTTCTTGCTTCACATAGAATCCTTGGATACATCCCGTCAGGCCCGGGGGACTTGTCTATCCTCAAGTTTTTCAAAATGCCCAACACAGCTTCCTTCCTAACAAGGGCAGCACGGTAGCACGGTGGTTAGCATAAATGCTTCACAGCTCCAGGGTCCCAGGTTCAGTTCCTGGCTGGGTCACTTTCTGTGCGGAGTCTGCACGTCCTCCCCGTGTGTGCGTGGGTTTCCTCTGGGTGCTCCGGTTTTCTCCCACAGTCCAAAGATGTGCGGGTTAGGTGGGTTGGCCATGCTAAATTGCCCTTAGTGTCCTAAAAAGTAAGGTTAGGGGGGGGGAGGGGGGAGGGGTTGTTGGGTTACTGGTATAGGGTGGATACGTTGACTTGAGTAGGGTGATCATTGCTCGGCACAACATCGAGGGCCGAAGGGCCTGTTCTGTGCTGTACTTCTATGTTCTATGTTCTAAGTATCTCCTCAAGCTTATCAGTCTGCTTCACGCTGTCCTCTCCATCAATATGGCCCCTCTCGTTTGTAAATACTGATGAAAAGTACTCGTTCAAGACCCCTCCTATCTCTTCAGACTCAATCTCCCGCTACTGTCCTTGATCGGACCTACCCTCGCTCTAGTCATTCTCATATTTCTCACATATGTGTAAAAGGCCTTGGGGTTTTCCTTGATCCTACCCGCCAAAGATTTTTCATGCCCTCTCTTAGCTCTCCTAATCCCTTTCTTCAGTTCCCTCCTGGCTATCTTGTATCCCTCCAGCGCCCTGTCTGAACCTTGTTTCTTCAGCCTTACATAAGTCTCCTTCTTCCTCTTAACAAGACATTCAACCTCACTTGTCAACCATGGTTCCCTCACTCGACCATCTCTTCCCTGCCTGACAGGGACATACATATCAAAAACACGCAGTACCTGTTCCTTGAAAAGTTCCACATTTCACTTGTGTCCTTCCCTGACAGCCTATGTTCCCAACTTATGCACTTCAATTCTTGTCTGACAGCATTGTATTTACCCTTCCCCCAATTATAAACCTTGCCCTGTTGCACGCACCTATCCCTCTCCATTACTAAAGTGAAAGTCACAGAATTGTGGTCGCTATCTCCAAAATGCTCCCCCACTAACAAATCTATCACTTGCCCTGGTTCATTACCAAGTACCAAATCCAATATGGCCTCCCCTCTGGTCCCTTCATATTGTCCCTTCAGCAGCATTATCACCTCCGTATACGAGGAGGCGTCCCTGATGAGAAGGAAAACTTGCGGGCTGACCCGTGCATTGAGGATCTGCTGCTTTTGGAGGTCGATGAAGTCTTTAGTGGAGTACCCGAGGTACGCTTCGAAGCAGCTTAGCCAGTGCTCGAATGTTGCAATGGCGTCGGCTGTCTGTGGGTCCAGCTCCAGGTGATCAGGCTTGAGTGATGAATTCATCTTAGATGTTTAGTTTATTAAATTGATGTGCCATCAACGAACACAGGACGAGTAGTGAACGTAACTGAGGCTTTAATAAACTAAACAGAAAGCCTCCTGGCCTCAGATCCCGAACTGGGGCAGAGGTGGAGACCAGCCACCTTCATACCGAGCCTGAGGGGAGGCGGAGCCATCGGGCAGTGGTTTACCACATTACATGTAATACAGTAGCCGCTTACCACAATACACATATTATATACTACAGTGGTTTACCACAGAGAGGGAGAGAGAGAGAGAGAGAGAGACACACACACACACACACAGACGGAGAGAGACAGACACAGAGGGAAACAGACAAAGAGACAAATATATAGATAGACAGAGAGAGAGGCAGACAGGCAGACAGACGGCCAGGCAGAGACAGACGGCCAGGCAGAGAAAGACGGGCTTAGAGAGAGATACAGATGGTGAGAGAGACAGAGAGAGAGAGACAGAGACAGAGAGACAGAGAGACAGAGAGAGAGAAAGAGAGAGGCAGACAGATAGGCAGGCAGAGAAAGACAGGCAGACAGGCTTAGAGAGAGATACAGATGGTGAGAGAGACAGAGAGAGAGAGAGAGAGTCAGAGACAGAGAGAGAGAGAGAGAGTCAGAGACAGAGAGAGAGAGAGAGACTCAGAAGGGAGGGAGTGAGTGAATGATGTATACATACTGTGTTAGTCTCCAGATCCACTGGGGGAGGGGGTGTGCAGGGGGAGTATCCACGCTGGCCTGGGGGAGGGGGGGTGCAGGGGGAGGGGGGGGTGCAGGGGGAGTCTCCACGTTAGCCTGGGGGAGGGGGGGGTGCAGGGGGAGGGGGGGGTGCAGGGGGAGTCTCCACGTTAGCCTGGGGGAGGGGGGGTGCAGGGGGAGGGGGGGGGGTGCAGGGGGAGTCTCCACGTTAGCCTGGGGGAGGGGGGGTGCAGGGGGGGGGGGGGGGGTGCAGGGGGAGTATCCACGCTGGCCTGGGGGAGGGGGGGTGCAGGGGAGGGGGGGTGCAGGGGGAGGGGGGGGGTGCAGGGGGAGTCTCCACGTTAGCCTGGGGGAGGGGGGGTGCAGGGGGAGTATCCACGCTGGCCTGGGGGAGGGGGGGTGCAGGGGGAGGGGGGGGGTGCAGGGGGAGTCTCCACGTTAGCCTGGGGGAGGGGGGGGTGCAGGGGGAGTATCCACGCTGGCCTGGGGGAGTGGGGGGGTGCAGGGGGAGGGGGGGGGGGCAGGGGGAGTCTCCACGCTGGCCTGGGGGGGGGGGCAGGGGGAGTCTCCACGTTAGCTGGGGGGGGGGGGGTTGCAGGGGGAGGGGGGTGCAGGGGGAGGGGGGGCAGGGGAAGTCACCACGCTGGCCTGGGGGGGGGGGTGCAGGGGGAGGGGGGTGCAGGGGGAGGGGGGGTGCAGGGGGAGGGGGGGGCAGGGGGAGTCACCACGCTGGCCTGGGGGAGGGGGGGGTGCAGGGGGAGGGGGGGTGCACAGGGGGAGGGGGGGTGCAGGGGGAGGGGGGGTGCAAGGGGAGGGGGGGTGCAGGGGGAGTCTCCACGCTGGCCTGGGGGGGGGGTGCAGGGGGAGTCTCCACGCTGGCCTGGGGGGGGGGTGCAGGGGGAGTCACCACGCTGGCCTGGGGGAGGGGTGAGTACGGGAGTGTTGGTAGCGCCCACGAGCCACACGTGTTGCCAGTCGAATGAGATGGCAGCATCCACTGGCAGCACGTGGTCCGAGGAGGGGAAGATGGCGGCGCCCACTGGCCGGATGTGGGCGGTGCCGGGACAATAGCAGCGATTGAGCGGGCCTGGCACACTGCAGCAAAATGTCCCTTCTTGCCACAGGCCTTGCAGAGAGCGCTCTGCGCCGGGCAGCGCTGCCGGGGGTGTTTTGACTGCCCCTGGGATTGGTCGGCTGCCACGCGGCACAGACGTGGGGCTGGCTGAGGGCGGTCGCTGATTGGCCGTCTGCGGAGTCCATGATGTACAGTGGGGGTGGGCCGCGCCGGGGGGGGGGGGGGGGTGGGCCGCGCCGGGGGTGGGGGGGGGGGTGGCCGCACCGGGGGGGTGGGGGGGGGGGGGGGCATAGGCCTGAATGTTGTGTGATGCGACTGTCAGTGAGAACGCTAGCTTTTTGGTCGGCGCGAGGTCGAGCGTGGCCCCTTCAAAGAGGCGCTGGCGGATGTAATCAGACCCAATGCCCGTAACAAATGCGTGTCTCATCAGCAAATTCGAGTGTTCCGTGGCTGAAATGGCCTCACAGTCACAGTCTCTAACTAGGGCGAGCTGGGCACGCCAAAAATCTTCCACTGACTCACCGGGAAGTTGGCGCCATGTGGAGAGGAGGTGTCTGGCGTAGATTTTGTTAGTCCGCTAAGCGTAGTTTTCCTTCAGTAGCGCTGTGGCCTCTGTGTAGGTCGGCGCATTCTGGACGAGGGGAAAGACGTTGGAGCTGAGCCGCGTGTACAGAATCTGGAGCTTCTGGGATTGTGTCTGGCGCAGACCCGATGTACGCTTCAAAACAGGCTAGCCAATGTTCAAACTCCTTGTTGGCGTTGTCTGTTTGAGGATGTAGCTGCAGGCGATCCGGCTTGATGGGGAGGTCCATCTCTGAAAACTCAGTGTAATAAATTGATGCACGATCAGTTACGCAAAGACAAGAGTATTTCCAGTACTGAGAGTACTGGGGCTGGTTTAGCACAGGGCTAAATCGCTGGCTTTGAAAGCAGACCAAGGCAGGCCAGCAGCACGGTTCAATTCCCATACCAGCCTCCTCGAACAGGCGCCGGAATGTGGCGACTAGGGGCTTTTCACAGTAACTCTATTTGAAGCCTACTTGTGACAATAAGAGATTTTCATTCATTTCATTCGAGTAGGATGTAATCGAGGTTTTATTACACTGAGATGTGTGGCCTCCTACAGCAGCTGACGAAATGGCTGCTGTACGGGGAGCACACAGATTTATACTCCGCCTACTGGGCGGAGCCAGCAGGCAGGGATCTGCCCCCGTACCTGTAGTACAGGGGCCTTACCGTAAAGCACCCATCTCAACATCCTCTATATACAATATATACATCAGTGGTGACTACCACACAGCGCCAGGGTCCCAGGTTCGATTCCCAGCTTGGGTCACTGCCTGTGCGGAGTCTGCACGTTCTCCCCGTGTCTGCGTGGGTTTCCTCCGGGTGCTCTGGTTTCCCCCCACAAGTTCCGAAAGACGTGATTGTTAGGTAATTTCAACATTGTGAATTCTCCCTCTGTGTACCCGAACAGGTGCCGAAATGTGGCGACTCGGGGCTTTTCACAGTAACTTCATTGCAGTGTCAATGTAAGCCTACTTGTGACAATAATAAGGATTATTATTATTATGTGGGTTGTGCTGTTGTTGCCCTCGTCCTCTACCCGGGGCTGAGATTAGCTAATACCATTCTCCTGGGATCTTGCTGTTCATTGTGGATAATCACTGGCCATTGCTTTCGGTAGAGTGGTTGAAGCAGACTCGCTTCTTTCCTTAAAGCTGAGGACTGGGAGGGAGGGGGGGCCATTTCTGAAGATTGCGCAGGTACCGTACATGACATCATTTGAATCTATTAACACCCTCCACAGAAAGGTAAGTGTTGCCTAAACATCTCGAAATGCGATCTCAACCTTTGTACCAAATAAAGCTAGAGGCAAAACAAGAGACAAAGCTCTCAGTATGAGCACGCGTTACCCGGGTGTGGTGTAACATTTACCTGTTGTAGTGGTTTCAGTGTCACATTCCAGCTTGGTACAAATCATTTTAACCCAGTCTGAAACAGCAAGAAGCTAAAAACAATTACAGCAAATCACCTGATCATCTGGAAAAGGTGATCGTGTTTCTTCAGAGAGCAGGAGAGGTTCCGGGGAGATTTAATAATACGTTCCAAAATCATGAGGGGTTTGATGGAATAAATAAGGAGAAAGTTTGCAGTGAATGGGAAGGTTGGTAACTAGGGGTTAGTGATTGACAGTACAGTATGGAGTGAGTTTTTGTGATCTGGAAGATTCTGCCAGAAGGGGCGGTGGGAGCAGATTCAACAGGAACATCAAAAGGGATGAAATACTCGGAAACTCAATATTTCAGATTGTAGGAGAGTTCCGTGGCGAGCCGGTTATTAACACCGCTTTAGTTCTTTCAAAGAGCTGACAAGGAAATTATGGTTCAAATACTCACCTTCTAATAATAATAATCTTTATTATTGTCACAAGTAGTCTTACATTAACACTGCAATGAAGTTACTGTGAAAAGCCCCTAGTCGCCACACTCCGGCGCCTGTTCAGGTACACTGAGGGAGAATTCAGAATGTCCAATTCACCTAACAGCACGTCTTTCGGGACTTGTGGGAGGAAACCGGAGGAAACCCACGCAGACACGGGGAGAACGTGCAGACTCCGCACAGTGACCCAAGCGGGAATCGAACCTGGGTCTGGCGCTGTGAATAACAGTGCTAACCACTGCGCCATCGTGCTGCCCACTTTCTGAGCCTTGCCATTTTATCAAGGTGACCTGGCTTCACCTCAGCATCATTCCGCTTCCTTGTCGACTCTTCACTGGGAGCAAGTCGCCCTCCTGTACCTCACACGCGTCAGTTAGTTCTACAAGCTGTTTAGTGGGGGTTAGGCGAGTGTCCACAACGCTCCCCACCCACCCAAACTTCCCAAGCACGGCGAGATTCCCAAAAACAAACACCGATTTAGCTCTTTCACCAGGACCAAGCCGGTTATCGAGGATGAGCAGGAGCCATGGGTGGACAGGGGTACTGAGACCCAAAGTAACGCACGCCCCCCGGACTTAACTACTTCACCACAGAGAGCTGAAGTACGTCAAGGTTTTACTCTGTACCTGGTTAATATTAATTTTACACCTGAAGTTACACCTGAAGTCAATTTCAGAGTGGGATCAGACAGGATTGGGTAGTAAAAGGTGTGGGGAGTAAGGGGGAGAGTGGGATTAGACTGGGTGGGATATTAGAGGGTGTGGGGAGTGAGGGGGAGAGTGGGATTAGACTGGGTGGGATATTAAAGGGTGTGGGGAGTGAGGGGAGAGTGGGATTAGACTGGGTGGGATATTAAAGTGTGTGGGGAGTGAGGGGGAGAGTGGGATTAGACTGGGTGGGATATTAAAGGGTGTGGGGAGTGAGGGGGAGAGTGGGATTAGACTGGGTGGGATATTAGAGGGTGTGGGGAGTGAGGGGAGAGTGGGTTTAGACTGGGTGGGATATTAAAGGGTGTGGGGAGAGTGGGATTAGACTGGGTGGGATATTAGAGGGTGTGGGGAGTGAGGGGAGAGTGGGTTTAGACTGGGTGGGATATTAAAGGGTGTGGGGAGAGTGGGATTAGACTGGGTGGGATATTAAAGGGTGTGGGGAGTGAGGCGGAGAGTGGGATTAGACTGGGTGGGATATTAAAGGGTGCGGGGAGTGAGGGGAGAGTGGGATTAGACTGGGTGGGATATTAAAGGGTGTGGGGAGTGAGGGAGAGTGGGATTAGACTGGGTGGGATATTAAAGGGTGTGGGGAGTGAAGGGAGTGTGGGATTAGGCTGGGTGGGATATTAAAGGGTGCGGGGAGTGAGTGGGAGAGTGGGATTAGACTGGGTGGGATATTAAACGGTGTGGGGAGTGAGGCGGAGAGTGGGATTAGACTGGGTGGGATATTAAAGGGTGTGGGGAGTGAAGGGAGTGTGGGATTAGGCTGGGTGGGATATTAAAGGGTGCGGGGAGTGAGGGGGAGAGTGGGATTAGACTGGGTGGGATATTAAAGGGTGCGGGGAGTGAAGGGAGAGTGGGATTAGGCTGGGTGGGATATTAAAGGGTGCGGGGAGTGAGGGGGAGAGGGGATTAGACTGGGTGGGATATTAAAGGGTGCGGGGAGTGAGGGGGAGAGTGGGATTAGGCTGGGTGGGATATTAAAGGGTGCGGGGAGTGAGGGGGGAGAGAGGGATTAGACTGGGTGGGATATTAAAGGGTGCGGGGAGTGAGCGGGAGAGCGGGATTAGACTGGGTGGGATATTAAAGGGTGCGGGGAGTGAGCGGGAGAGTGGGATTAGACTGGGTGGGAAATTAAAGGGTGCGGGGAGTGAGCGGGAGAGTGGTATTAGACTGGGTGGGATATTAAAGAATATAATTTTTTTCCCAAGGAGATATTTTCTGGAAATCCTTTCTCAATGTGTTCCGTATGGAATGTCCACACTTCAGTTGGATCAGTTTGCAGCTCAGTAACCACTGGGAACACAGATCACATTTCCACAACCAGCCCTTGGAATTAAACTTTTGAAAGCCGCCATTTTTCTGTGCCATTTCTGCCAGGGTGTGGGGCCCATGGTAGATGAGGTGACAATCTGGTGTGTGTCTTAAACAGTACAGCTCATTACTGCCGATTCCTCCTCCATCTCAATTACTCTCAGATCAAACTGGGAGGTGAAGTCTTTTTAAAAACAAAACGAGTATTTGCTGCTAACACAGGGGATTGTTACATTCCTGTTGACATTCGGCTCAATCTCAGCACAAAACACAACTGAGATTTGGCCTAGAGCAGGTGCGTGATTGATGAGAAGTTATACACATAAATCTCACCAATTAAATATTGGGTGTGGATGTTTATGTACAAGCTCAGTGTACAATAACTTTCCCAGCACAACTTTAAACAGCTACCTGGGAAAAAAAAAAAAATCAGAGACAAATCCATCTGTTTGTTAACTTCTTGCTTCAAATTTCTCACAACAAAAATCGCCCCCCCCCCCCCCCCCCCCCCCCCGTCCCCCACACTCACAATAGGGAAGAAGCCCCCAAAACATCCAGTGAGGGGAGTCGTCACTGAGCGACTGATCCCAGACTTCTCTATAGAATAAGGAGTGGTGATGTTGGCACTGTGTCAGACACTCCGCTATGTGTCTACAATTCTCCATGACCTCAGGCAATGACAGAGCCACAGGCAGCTGCTTCTTCCAACCCACCAGTAATGAACAACATCATTTATCAAGCCAGTTTAACTCGTCTCTTACCAAAGCAACTCCTGACTGATCTCCACCTGCACTTTGAACTCAACAGGTATCCAGTGGGGCCTCCAGACGTACTAACAGCAGGTCGGTCAATGCTGCGTGTAGTCCCACTCACAATATTATAAAATATTATATAAAGGACATTGAGGCACTGGAGGGAGTGCAGGGAAAGGCCGTGTGTGTGTGGGGGGGGGGGAGGGGGGGGGGGGGGGGGGTGACCTAATTGAAGCGTTTAAAATTGTGAAAGGTTTTGATGGAGTGGATGATAAGAGAATCTTCCCTCTTGTGGGGAAGAACATATCTGCAGATAGTCAATATCAGATAGTCACCTAGAGGTCCAATCGGAAATTCAGAATAAACCTCTTCACCCGGAGAGTTGGCAGAATGTGTTACTGCCTCCCAGGGAGAGTGGTTGAAGTGGATAGTATCGGTACGTTTCAGGGGAAGCGAGACAGGTTTCTGAGGGAGAAGGGAACAGATCCATGATGGCCACCCACGGCCCATCAGGGTTCTGAGTGCGGACCATCAGATATTCTGTTACCCACACGTTGGGCTGCCACTTTCCACTGATACCAGCCTCCCCGGACAGGCGCCGGAATGTGGCGACTAGGGGCTTTTCACAGTAACTTCATTGAAGCCTACTCGTGACAATAAGCGATTTTCATTTCATTTCCATCCGTGTCTCCCAGTCTGACTGAAGTGACTCACACATTAAACAAGGGGGAAGTGAAGTGAGGTGCGTGCCAATTGGCCACAACATCGACTGTGAGAGCCGTGCACTCCCTCTGGGTCTTCCCCTTGCCATCTCCATGTCCCCCATGTGTCCACGAGACTCGCTCAGTATTCACAATGGACTGGCCTCAGGAACCATGGGATGGATTCTCCGCCCCACCGCCCCAGATTTCTGGTTCAGCACGCCGGCCGGATGCTCCGCCCCGCCAGCCGGTCAATGGGGTTTCCCATTGTGGGGCAGCCCCACGCCGTCAGGAAACCCCCCGGGCGCTGGCATAACGGAGAATCCCAACGGCGAAGAATTCAGCCCCATGTCTTTGAAATGGACATGGGTGAATAAACTTCTCACGATCTAATCGAGCTCGCACGGAAGTATATTTCACACTGAAAAAAAAACTCTCATTTATTAAATCTAATCAAAAATGAGTAAATCCCCTTAAGTGGTCTATCTGTTGTAAAAACAAATATTTAATTCACTGACCACATTTATTTCAAAGACAGATAATCCTTTAATAACCTCTTAAAACTGCAAATCAAAATGTGAACAAAGAGCTCTGCTTAGATAGATAGTTTTGGCTCCTTTGAAACTCAGTCAAGTATTCTGACTGGACTCAGATATATGGAAATGTAAACAATGGAGATTGTTGAAACGTTTTCTAAGCCACACCAGATGTCCTGTCAGTCAAAGCAACTGAGGAGCAGGAGAGTGCTATTTTTATTTGCGAAGTGAAAGCTGCTAAATGTTTGGTTTTTCCTTTTAAATAGACTCTGGGCATTTAAATCACTTCAGATGATTAGAGTAGAGATACCAATCAGTTCTTTATTCCGTTTGAATATTTGGGAATGGGTGTTATTTTGTTTTTAATATTTTGGGGAATATTGTGTTCTTCCATGAAGAAGGTTGTGTAGGTGTATGTGTGTGTGTGTGCATGTGTGTGTAAATACATGAATTAAGATGGGGAATAGTTAATGAAGACCATTTGTTTGGAAGAGTTTGGGAGGAAAGGAATGAAGGTTCTAAATGCACATTTAGACATAGACATAGAACAGTACAGCACAGAACAGGCCCTTCGGCCCTCGATGTTGTGCCGAGCAATGATCACCCTACTTAAACCCACGTAACCCGTATACCCGTAACCCAACAATCCCCCCATTAACCTTACACTACGGGCAATTTAGCATGGCCAATCCACCTAACCCGCACATTTTTGGACTGTGGGAGGAAACCGGAGCACCCGGAGGAAACCCACGCACACACGGGGAGGACGTGCAGACTCCACACAGACAGTGACCCAGCCGGGTTGTATTGATACTACGGTCAAGTGGTATTATAAGTAAACAAGTTTAAAAACTTGCATTAGGAGATAGAGGTGGATGTGATTTTTCAACTGTTGAATTTCAAAGGGGTGCAAAAGGCTTCTGCAGCCTGCAAAGGTTTGATAAGTAACCCAGGGAGGCTTATTAAATTGCACTTGATCCCAAAAGTGGAGGTAATAGGAAAGAGATTAAAGACTTTTATATTTTGGAACAGTTAAATTCAAATAAATGCTGAGGACAATGAAATTGAAGATGAAAGGGGGAGGGGATGTGTAAGGAGAGATGATGAGCTGATTTTGGGTGTTGACTGTGTGGGACCCTCTGCTGAAAACAGCTCTGGGCTGGGAGATACTGAGGGTCAAGTCAGCCACCCAGTTGAGTGTAGCAGCAGGGATGTGTTGCTGCAATTATACAGGGCCTTGGTGAGGCTTCACCTGGAGTATTGTGTGCGCAGTTTTGGTCTCCTTCTCTGAGGAAGGATGTTCTTTCTCTCGAGGGAGAGCAGCGAAGGTTTATCAGACTGATTCCAGGGATGGCAGGACTGTCATATGAGGAGAGATTGACTCGGTTGGGATTGTTCTCGCTGGAGTTCAGAAGAATGAGGGGGGATCTCCACCCAACCTCCGCCCCGCCCAACCTCCGCCCCGCCCAACCTCCGCCCCGCCCAACCTCCGCCCCGCCCAACCTCCGCCCCGCCCAACCTCCGCCCCGCCCAACCTCCGCCCCGCCCAACCTCCGCCCCGCCCAACCTCCGCCCCGCCCAACCTCCACCCCGCCCAACCTCCACCCCACCCAACCTCCACCCCACCTCCACCCCACCCAACCTCAACCCCACCCAACCTCAACTCCACTCAACCTCAACCCGCCTCATACTCACCCTCACCAGACACTGGCAAGAGAGAGGCTGAACCCCATTGGGCAGTTCAATGCTTCTCCTCGGCATTAATGTCAATCTGCTTCCCGGGGAATACTGGCTTAGAAACAGATCCGTTAAAAACGTTCCCCCTCCAGTTAACCCCACCATTCGGATTGCTTCAGTCTCTTCAGTACTTTACTCACCAAAGTATTAACACAAAAAAGCCCAATGACATTTGTTGCTATTCCCACACCCATCCCAGGTGTAGAATGGATTCTGTGGTTTACCTCACTGGGTGATTCATATGCTGAATATTCTCTTTCCAAATAATCCACTCTGGCACAGTTGGATAATCATTGTGGAACGTTCACTCAGACGGCCCAGGGGAAGCTTTGCTTTAACAATAACGTCTTTTTAAACTGAAGTACGGATAATGTACCTCAGCGAGTGTGTGCACCACCCACTATGCACAGAGGAGATTGAGTTCATTCCTCGCCCCCCAGCCCAATTCTCCCAGCTTGTCCCACATTTGGTTTCAATGGATTATCAGCCCTGCGCTCAGCGACCAACCCAGCCCCTGCATCCTGGGGCAATGTCGGAGTGGGAATGTCGGGGGGGGGGGGGAATGTCAGGGTGTGGGAATGTCGGGGGGGGGGAATGACGGGGTGTGGGAATGTGGGTGGGTGGGAACACCGGGGTGGGAATGTTGGGAGTGTGGGAATGTCGGGGGGGGGATGGGAATGTCGGGGTGTGGGAATGTCGGGGGGAATGTCAGGGTGTGGGAATGTCGGGGGGGGGAATGACGGGGTGTGGGAATGTCGGGGGTGGGAATGACGGGGTGTGGGAATGTCGGGGTGGGACGTCGGGGGGGGGGGATGGGAATGTTAGGGCGTGGGAATGTCATGGGTGTGGGAATGTGGGTGGGTAGGAACATCAGGGTGGGAATGTTGGGAGTGTGGGAATGTCAGCGTGTGGTAATGTCAGGGGGGATGGGAATGTTAGGGTGTGGGAATGTCGGGGGAGATGGGAATGTTAGGGTGTGGGAATGTCGGGGGGATGGGAATGTCGGGGGGATGGGAATGTTGGGGTGTGGGAATGTCGGGGGGATGGGAATGTTGGGGTGTGGGAATGTCGGGGGGATGGGAATGTCGGGGGATGGGAATGTTGGGGTGTGGGAATGTCGGGGGGATGGGAATGTTGGGGTGTGGGAATGTCGGGGGGATGGGAATGTCGGGGGGATGGGAATGTTGGGGTGTGGGAATGTCGGGGTGTGGGAATATCAGGTGGGACGTCGGGGGGATGGGAATGTTGGGGCGTGGGAATGTCGGGGGTGCGGGAATGTGGGTGGGTGGGAACACCGGGGTGGGAATATTGGGAGTGTGGGAATGTCAGCGTGTGGGAATGTCAGGGGGATGGGAATGTTGGGGTGTGGGAATGTCGGGGGGGGGATGGGAATGTTGGGGTGTGGTAATGTCGGGGGGGATGGGAATGTTGGGGTGTGGGAATGTTGGGGGGGGGATGGGAATGTTGGGGTGTGGGAATGTCGGGGGGATGGGAATGTTGGGGTGTGCGAATGTCGGGGGTGCGGAAATATCGGGGTGTGGGAATGTCAGGGTGCGGGAATGTCGGTTTGCGGGAATGTCGGTTTGCGGGAATGTCTGGTACGACCATTCCAAACTGGATCTTCACCCTCTGACGGTGTCCAACACTCAGAAGATTCACAACTGCCCGAGAGCATTAACTCCAATTTCCCATTCTGGGATTGAAACTCCTGGCCTGTCGGTTACTATCCCATAGAATCCCGACACTGCAGGAGAGCACCTTGCCCAGGCCCACTCCCCCGCACGAGCCCCGTAACCCCACCAAACCTGCACAGCATTGGACTGTGGGAGGTAACCCGGAGCACCCGGAGGAAACCCACACAGACACGGGGAGAACGTGCAGACTCCGCACAGACAGCGACCCAGCGGGGAATCGAACCCGGGACCCTAGCGATCTGAGGTATCAGTGCTAACCACTGTGCCACCAGTCCAGGAACAAGGTACCGGACTTTGTAGCACTGGGTAATTCCCACATTAAAATGATTAAAATGAGACACTAGAGAGGATGTGCTTCTAGTTAATGTGGCATATCAAGTGGCTGAACGTTAACTGATGGGCTGCAGGATTACAAGGTGCCTCATGGTGGCACCACTGAGCATGGTGATCTTGCATAGAACAGCAGCACCACCATGAGGTGCTCAGCAGTACTGCACTGGTTTACACAATGCACAAACCAGGGTTCCAGATTCACTGATTAAACCAATTTCCTATTATATCGGAGCTTTCACATCCTCGTGCAGTCCCAGAGTGTTACAAAACCAACAGACTACTTTGAGGGCAAACAGCGCACCCTCAGTTCTGACCCTCTGACAGTGCAGCACTCCCTCAGTACTGACCCTCTGACAGTGCGGCACTCCCTCAGTACTGACCCTCTGACAGTGCAGCACTCCCTCAGTACTGGCCCTCTGGCAGTGCGACACTCCCTCAGTACTGACCCTCTGACAGTGCGGCACTCCCTCAGTACTGACCCTCTGACAGTGCAGCACTCCCTCAGTACTGACCCTCTGACAGTGCGGCACTCCCTCAGTACTGACCCTCTGATAGTGCGGCACTCCCGCAGTACTGACCCTCTGACAGTGCGGCACTCCCTCAGTACTGACCCTCTGACACTGCAGCACTCCCTCAGGACTGACCCTCTGACAGTGCGGCACTCCCTCAGTACTGACTCTCTGACTGTGCGGCACTCCCTCAGTACTGACCCTCTGACAGTGCAACACTCCCTCAGTACTGACCCTCTGACAGTGCAGCACTCCCTCAGTACTGACCCTCTGACAGTGTGGCACTCCCTCAGTACTGACCCTCTGATAGTGCGGCACTCCCTCAGTACTGACCCTCTGACAGTGCGGCACTCCCTTAGTACTGACCCTCTGACAGTGCGGCACTCCCACAGAACTGACCCTCTGACAGTGCGGCACTCCCTCAGTACTGACTCCGTGACAGTGCAGCACTCCCTCAGTACTGACCCTCTGACAGTGCAGCACTCCCTCAGTACTGACCCTCTGACAGTGCGGCACTCCCTCAGTACTGACCCTCTGACAGTGCGACACTCCCTCAGTACTGACCCTCTGACAGTGCAGCGCTCCCTCAGTACTGACCCTCTGACAGTGCAGCGCTCCCTCAGTACTGACCCTCTGACAGTGCAGCACTCCCTCAGTACTGACCCTCTGACAGTGCGGCACTCCCTCAGCACCGATCCTCTGACAGTGCGGCACTCCCTCAGTACTGACCCTCTGACAGTGCAGCACTCCCTCAGTACTGACCCTCTGACAGTGCGGCACTCCCTCAGTACTGACCCTCTGACAGTGCGGCACTCCCTCAGTACTGACCCTCTGACAGTGCAGCACTCCCTCAGTACTGACCCTCTGACAGTGCGGCACTCCCTCAGTACTGACTCTCTGACTGTGCGGCACTCCCTCTGTACTGACCCTCTGACAGTGCAGCACTCCCTCAGTACTGACCCTCTGACAGTGCAGCACTCCCTCAGTACTGACCCTCTGACAGTGCGGCACTCCCTCAGTACTGACCCTCTGACAGTGCGGCACTCCCTCAGTACTCACACTCTGACAGTGCAGCACTCCCTCAGTACTGACCCTCTGACAGTGCGGCACTCCCTCAGTACTGACCCTCTGACAGTGCGGCACTCCCTCAGTACTCACACTCTGACAGTGCAGCACTCCCTCAGTACTGACCCTCTGACAGTGCGGCACTCCCTCAGTACTCACACTCTGACAGTGCAGCACTCCCTCAGTACTGACCCTCTGACAGTGCAGCACTCCCTCAGTACTGACCCTCTGACAGTTCGGCACTCCCTCAGTACTGACTCTCTGACTGTGCGGCACTCCCTCAGTACTGAACCTCTGACAGTGCAGCACTCCCTCAGTACTGACCCTCTGACAGTGCAGCACTCCCTCAGTACTGACCCTCTGACAGTGCGGCACTCCCTCAGTACTGACCCTCTGACAGTGCGGCACTCTCTCAGTACTGACCCTCTGACAGTGCAGAACTCCCTCAGTACTGACCCTCTGACAGTGCGGCACTCCCTCAGTACTGACCCTCTGACAGTGCAGCGCTCCCTCAGTACTGACCCTCTGACAGTGCGACACTCCCTCAGTACTGACCCTCTGACAGTGCAGCACTCCCTCAGTACTGACCCTCTGACAGTGCAGCACTCTGTCAGTACTGACCCTCTGACAGTGCAGCACTCCCTCAGTACTGACCCTCTGACAGTGCGGCACTCCCTCAGCACCGACCCTCTGACAGTGCGGCACTCCCTCAGTACTGACCCTCTGACAGTGCAGCACTCCCTCAGTACTGACCCTCTGACAGTGCGGCACTCCCTCAGTACTGACCCTCTGACAGTGCGGCACTCCCTCAGTACTGACCCTCTGACAGTGCAGCACTCCCTCAGTACTGACCCTCTGACAGTGCGGCACTCCCTCAGTACTGACTCTCTGACTGTGCGGCACTCCCTCTGTACTGACCCTCTGACAGTGCAGCACTCCCTCAGTACTGACCCTCTGACAGTGCAGCACTCCCTCAGTACTGACCCTCTGACAGTGCGGCACTCCCTCAGTACTGACCCTCTGACAGTGCGGCACTCCCTCAGTACTGACCCTCTGACAGTGCAGCACTCCCTCAGTACTGACCCTCTGACAGTGCGGCACTCCCTCAGTACTGACCCTCTGACAGTGCGGCACTCCCTCAGTACTCACACTCTGACAGTGCAGCACTCCCTCAGTACTGACCCTCTGACAGTGCGGCACTCCCTCAGTACTCACACTCTGACAGTGCAGCACTCCCTCAGTACTGACCCTCTGACAGTGCAGCACTCCCTCAGTACTGACCCTCTGACAGTGCGGCACTCCCTCAGTACTGACTCTCTGACTGTGCGGCACTCCCTCAGTACTGACCCTCTGACAGTGCAGCACTCCCTCAGTACTGACCCTCTGACAGTGCAGCACTCCCTCAGTACTGACCCTCTGACAGTGCGGCACTCCCTCAGTACTGACCCTCTGACAGTGCGGCACTCTCTCAGTACTGACCCTCTGACAGTGCAGAACTCCCTCAGTACTGACCCTCTGACAGTGCGGCACTCCCTCAGTACTGACCCTCTGACAGTGCAGCACTCCCTCAGTACTGACCCTCTGACAGTGCGGCACTCCCTCAGTACGACCCTCTGACAGTGCAGCACTCCCTCAGTACTGACCCTCTGACAGTGCGGCACTCCCTCAGTACTGACCCTCTGACAGTGCAGCACTCCCTCAGTACTGACCCTCTGACAGTGCGGCACTCCCTCAGTACTGACCCTCTGACAGTGCGGCACTCCCTCAGTACTGACCCTCTGACAGTGCAGCACTCCCTCAGTACTGACCCTCTGACAGTGCGGCACTCCCTCAGTACTGACTCTCTGACTGTGCGGCACTCCCTCTGTACTGACCCTCTGACAGTGCAGCACTCCCTCAGTACTGACCCTCTGACAGTGCAGCACTCCCTCAGTACTGACCCTCTGACAGTGCGGCACTCCCTCAGTACTGACCCTCTGACAGTGCGGCACTCCCTCAGTACTGACCCTCTGACAGTGCAGCACTCCCTCAGTACTGACCCTCTGACAGTGCAGCACTCCCTCAGTACTGACCCTCTGACAGTGCGGCACTCCCTCAGTACTGACCCTCTGACAGTGCGGCACTCCCTCAGTACTCACACTCTGACAGTGCAGCACTCCCTCAGTACCGACCCTCTGACAGTGCGGCACTCCCTCAGTACTCACACTCTGACAGTGCAGCACTCCCTCAGTACTGACCCTCTGACAGTGCAGCACTCCCTCAGTACTGACCCTCTGACAGTGCGGCACTCCCTCAGTACTGACCCTCTGACAGTGCGGCACTCTCTCAGTACTGACCCTCTGACAGTGCAGCACTCCCTCAGTACTGACCCTCTGACAGTGCAGCACTCCCTCAGTACTGACCCTCTGACAGTGCGGCACTCCCTCAGTACTGACCCTCTGACAGTGCGGCACTCTCTCAGTACTGACCCTCTGACAGTGCAGAACTCCCTCAGTACTGACCCTCTGACAGTGCGGCACTCCCTCAGTACTGACCCTCTGACAGTGCAGCACTCCCTCAGTACTGACCCTCTGACAGTGCGGCACTCCCTCAGTACGACCCTCTGACAGTGCAGCACTCCCTCAGTACTGACCCTCTGACAGTGCGGCACTCCCTCAGTACTGACCCTCTGACAGTGCGGCACTCCCTCAGTACTGACCCTCTGACAGTGCGGCATTCCCTCAGTACTGACCCTCTGACAGTGCGGCACTCCCTCAGTACTGACCCTCTGACAGTGCAGCACTCCCTCAGTACTGACCCTCTGACAGTACAGCACTCCCTCAGCACTGACCCTCTGACAGTGCAGCACTCCCTCAGTACTGACCCTCTGACAATGCAGCACTCCCTCAGTACTGACCCTCTGACAGTACAGCACTCCCTCAGCACTGACCCTCTGACAGTGCAGCACTCCCTCAGTACTGACCCTCTGACAGTGCAGCACTCCCTCAGTGCTGACCCTCTGACAGTGCGGCACTCCCTCAGTACTGACCCTCTGACAGTGCAGCACTCCCTCAGTACTGACCCTCTGACAGTACAGCACTCCCTCAGCACTGACCCTCTGACAGTGCAGCACTCCCTCAGTACTGACCCTCTGACAGTGCGGCACTCCCTCAGTACTGACCCTCTGACAGTGCAGCGCTCCCTCAGTACTGACCCTCTGACAGTGCGACACTCCCTCAGTACTGACCCTCTGACAGTGCAGCACTCCCTCAGTACTGACCCTCTGACAGTGCAGCACTCTGTCAGTACTGACCCTCTGACAGTGCAGCACTCCCTCAGTACTGACCCTCTGACAGTGCGGCACTCCCTCAGCACCGACCCTCTGACAGTGCGGCACTCCCTCAGTACTGACCCTCTGACAGTGCAGCACTCCCTCAGTACTGACCCTCTGACAGTGCGGCACTCCCTCAGTACTGACCCTCTGACAGTGCGGCACTCCCTCAGTACTGACCCTCTGACAGTGCAGCACTCCCTCAGTACTGACCCTCTGACAGTGCGGCACTCCCTCAGTACTGACTCTCTGACTGTGCGGCACTCCCTCTGTACTGACCCTCTGACAGTGCAGCACTCCCTCAGTACTGACCCTCTGACAGTGCAGCACTCCCTCAGTACTGACCCTCTGACAGTGCGGCACTCCCTCAGTACTGACCCTCTGACAGTGCGGCACTCCCTCAGTACTGACCCTCTGACAGTGCAGCACTCCCTCAGTACTGACCCTCTGACAGTGCGGCACTCCCTCAGTACGACCCTCTGACAGTGCAGCACTCCCTCAGTACTGACCCTCTGACAGTGCGGCACTCCCTCAGTACTGACCCTCTGACAGTGCAGCACTCCCTCAGTACTGACCCTCTGACAGTGCGGCACTCCCTCAGTACTGACCCTCTGACAGTGCGGCACTCCCTCAGTACTGACCCTCTGACAGTGCAGCACTCCCTCAGTACTGACCCTCTGACAGTGCGGCACTCCCTCAGTACTGACTCTCTGACTGTGCGGCACTCCCTCTGTACTGACCCTCTGACAGTGCAGCACTCCCTCAGTACTGACCCTCTGACAGTGCAGCACTCCCTCAGTACTGACCCTCTGACAGTGCGGCACTCCCTCAGTACTGACCCTCTGACAGTGCGGCACTCCCTCAGTACTGACCCTCTGACAGTGCAGCACTCCCTCAGTACTGACCCTCTGACAGTGCGGCACTCCCTCAGTACTGACCCTCTGACAGTGCGGCACTCCCTCAGTACTCACACTCTGACAGTGCAGCACTCCCTCAGTACCGACCCTCTGACAGTGCGGCACTCCCTCAGTACTCACACTCTGACAGTGCAGCACTCCCTCAGTACTGACCCTCTGACAGTGCAGCACTCCCTCAGTACTGACCCTCTGACAGTGCGGCACTCCCTCAGTACTGACCCTCTGACAGTGCGGCACTCTCTCAGTACTGACCCTCTGACAGTGCAGCACTCCCTCAGTACTGACCCTCTGACAGTGCAGCACTCCCTAAGTACTGACCCTCTGACAGTGCGGCACTCCCTCAGTACTGACCCTCTGACAGTGCGGCACTCTCTCAGTACTGACCCTCTGACAGTGCAGAACTCCCTCAGTACTGACCCTCTGACAGTGCGGCACTCCCTCAGTACTGACCCTCTGACAGTGCAGCACTCCCTCAGTACTGACCCTCTGACAGTGCGGCACTCCCTCAGTACGACCCTCTGACAGTGCAGCACTCCCTCAGTACTGACCCTCTGACAGTGCGGCACTCCCTCAGTACTGACCCTCTGACAGTGCGGCACTCCCTCAGTACTGACCCTCTGACAGTGCGGCATTCCCTCAGTACTGACCCTCTGACAGTGCGGCACTCCCTCAGTACTGACCCTCTGACAGTGCAGCACTCCCTCAGTACTGACCCTCTGACAGTACAGCACTCCCTCAGCACTGACCCTCTGACAGTGCAGCACTCCCTCAGTACTGACCCTCTGACAATGCAGCACTCCCTCAGTACTGACCCTCTGACAGTACAGCACTCCCTCAGCACTGACCCTCTGACAGTGCAGCACTCCCTCAGTACTGACCCTCTGACAGTGCAGCACTCCCTCAGTGCTGACCCTCTGACAGTGCGGCACTCCCTCAGTACTGACCCTCTGACAGTGCAGCACTCCCTCAGTACTGACCCTCTGACAGTACAGCACTCCCTCAGCACTGACCCTCTGACAGTGCAGCACTCCCTCAGTACTGACCCTCTGACAGTGCGGCACTCCCTCAGTACTGACCCTCTGACAGTCAGAACCCCCTCAGTACTGACCCTCTGACAGTGCTGCACTCCCTCAGTACTGACCCTCTGACAGTGTGGCACTCCCTCAGTACTGACCCTCTGACAGTGCAGCACTCCCTCAGTACTGACCCTCTGACAGTGCGGCACTCCCTCAGTACTGACCCTCTGACAGGGCAGCACTCCCTCAGTACTGACCCTCTGACAGTGCGGCACTCCCTCAGTACTGACCCTCTGACAGTGCAGCACTCCCTCAGTACTGACCCTCTGACAGTGCGGCACTCCCTCAGTACTGACCCTCTGACAGTGTGGCACTCCCTCAGTACTGACCCTCTGACAATGCAGCACTCCCTCAGTACTGACCCTCTGACAGTGCGGCACTCCCTCAGTACTGACCCTCTGACAGTGCAGCGCTCCCTCCGTACTGACCCTCTGACAGTGCAGCACTCCCTCAGTACTGACCCTCTGACAGTGCGGCACTCCCTCAGTACTGACCCTCTGACAGTGCAGCACTCCCTCAGTACTGACCCTCTGACAGTGCAGCACTCCCTCAGTACTGACCCTCTGACAGTGCGGCACTCCCTCAGTACTGACCCTCTGACAGTGCGGCACTCCCTCAGTACTGACCCTCTGACAGTGCAGCACTCCCTCAGTACTGACCCTCTGACAGTGCGACACTCCCTCAGTACTGACCCTCTGACAGTGCAGCGCTCCCTCAGTACTGACCCTCTGACAGTGCGGCACTCCCTCAGTACTGACCCTCTGACAGTGCGGCATTCCCTCAGTACTGACCCTCTGACAGTGCAGCACTCCCTCAGTACTGACCCTCTAACAGTGCGGCACTCCCTCAGTACTGACCCTCTGACAGTGCGGCAATCACTCAGTACTGATCCTCTGACAGTGCAGCACTCCCTCAGTACTGACCCTCTGACAGTGCAGCACTCCCTCAGTACTGACCCTCTGACAGTGCGGCACTCCCTCAGTGCTGACCCTCTGACAGTGCAGCACTCCCTCAGTACTGACCCTCTGACAGTGCGGCACTCCCTCAGTACTGACCCTCTGACAGTGCGGCACTCCCTCAGTACTGACCCTCTGACAGTGCAGCACTCCCTCAGTACTGACCCTCTGACAGTGCGACACTCCCTCAGTACTGACCCTCTGACAGTGCAGCACTCCCTCAGTACTGACCCTCTGACAGTGCGGCACTCCCTCAGTACTGACCCTCTGACAGTGCGGCAATCACTCAGTACTGATCCTCTGACAGTGCAGCACTCCCTCAGTACTGACCCTCTGACAGTGTGGCACTCCCTCAGTACTGACCCTCTGACAGTGCAGCACTCCCTCAGTACTGACCCTCTGACAGTGCAGCACTCCCTCAGTACTGACCCTCTGACAGTGCAGCACTCCCTCAGTACTGACCCTCTGACAGTGCGGCACTCCCTCAGTACTGACCCTCTGACAGTGCGGCACTCTCTCAGTACTGACCCTCTGACAGTGCAGCACTCCCTCAGTACTGACCCTCTGACAGTGCAGCACTCCCTCAGTACTGACCCTCTGACAGTGCGGCACTCCCTCAGTACTGACCCTCTGACAGTGCGGCACTCTCTCAGTACTGACCCTCTGACAGTGCAGAACTCCCTCAGTACTGACCCTCTGACAGTGCGGCACTCCCTCAGTACTGACCCTCTGACAGTGCAGCACTCCCTCAGTACTGACCCTCTGACAGTGCGGCACTCCCTCAGTACGACCCTCTGACAGTGCAGCACTCCCTCAGTACTGACCCTCTGACAGTGCGGCACTCCCTCAGTACTGACCCTCTGACAGTGCGGCACTCCCTCAGTACTGACCCTCTGACAGTGCGGCATTCCCTCAGTACTGACCCTCTGACAGTGCGGCACTCCCTCAGTACTGACCCTCTGACAGTGCAGCACTCCCTCAGTACTGACCCTCTGACAGTACAGCACTCCCTCAGCACTGACCCTCTGACAGTGCAGCACTCCCTCAGTACTGACCCTCTGACAATGCAGCACTCCCTCAGTACTGACCCTCTGACAGTACAGCACTCCCTCAGCACTGACCCTCTGACAGTGCAGCACTCCCTCAGTACTGACCCTCTGACAGTGCAGCACTCCCTCAGTGCTGACCCTCTGACAGTGCGGCACTCCCTCAGTACTGACCCTCTGACAGTGCAGCACTCCCTCAGTACTGACCCTCTGACAGTGCAGCACTCCCTCAGTACTGACCCTCTGACAGTGCGGCACTCCCTCAGTACTGACCCTCTGACAGTGCAGCTCCCTCAGTACTGACCCTCTGACAGTGCAGCACTCCCTCAGTACTGACCCTCTGACAGTGCAGCACTCCCTCAGTACTGACCCTCTGACAGTGCAGCACTCCCTCAGTACTGACCCTCTGACAGTGCGGCACTCCCTCAGTACTGACCCTCTGACAGTGCGGCACTCCCTCAGTACCGACCCTCTGACAGTGCGGCACTCCCTCAGTACTGACCCTCTGACAGTGCAGCACTCCCTCAGTACTGACCCTCTGACAGTGCAGCACTCCCTCAGTACTGACCCTCTGACAGTGCAGCACTCCCTCAGTACTGACTCTCTGACAGAGCAGCACTCCCTCAGTACTGACCCTCTGACAGTGCAGCACTCCCTCAGTACTGACCCTCTGACAGTGCAGCACTCACTCAGTAATGTCTCTTCAACAACAGTTGAATTATTGTTCTAATTTGCTTTTTATTTCTCTGGTTGTATTACCTGCTGCAGAGCTGATTCTTCACGCCACTTTCACAATGAATCATTTGACAATAATCTTTGAGAGACGGTAAGACAAAGAGATGATGGTGATATTGAAGCCATGTATCGGTGCAAAAACAGATGTGATCACATCCGGCACCAGTCATTTTTCCCTGGAAAGGGTGTGGATTTCACTGAGCCGTGGAGAGGTGGTTACTGTGCAACGCTCATCTTCAATGCTGCTGTTCTGGGCATATGGGTATTAGCCAACCTGCCAGACCTGAAGGTGTCAAGCTGGGGTCGCATAAAGGCTGAGACCGACTTTCCCGTTCCCACCTGGAGTCAAGTCTGTTTGGCAGCATTACAATTGGTTGTTGGGATGCGGAATTCCCATCAATGTGAGCGTTTCGCTGACAGACGAGTTCAGAGATGAGTGAATCTGGGTCTTGTTTATGGGGGGGGGGGGGGGGGGGGGGGGGGGGGGGGTAAATAAATGTTTTTAGTAATGGTGTAAAAATGGGGCTGGAAGCTGATCTTGGGATCTGACCTGACACCCGTTGGAAGGCGTTGGGTGCAGCTCCGGGGTCTTATTAATATATTCATAGTCTTAAGTAGTTCAACAGTAAATATTTATCAACTGGTAGAAACTAGAGATACAGGTAGTGGTTAGCACTGTTGCTTAACAGCGGCAGGGTCCCGGGTTTGATTCCCAGCTTGGGTCACTGTCTGTGTGAAGTCTGCACGTTCTCCCCGTGTCGGCGTGGGTTTCCTCCGGCTGCTCCGGTTTCCTCCCACAAGTCCCGAAAGACGTGCTTGATTCGCAATAGAATGCTTGGCATGTTTGCCCAAGAAAGGATCATTTCAATGGTGACTTTGTCTTTCCAAACGATGCAGCCTCTAACACAATAATCACACCATTCTCCTCCAACACCTCCCCACTCCCTCTGGCTGGATGCTTCCAACCCTTTCCAAAATCAAACTACTGCAGAAACTGAAGCCCTGAAATTAAAACAGGGGCTGTTGGGAAAGCTGAGCGGGAGATTTGAGTTCCATAGAAGAGACATATTGGTGTTGGTTATAACCCGCACAGATTCACGGGGTAGAGAATCATCCCCACCCCCTTTAGACCCTTGTGAGGACCCAGTAGGGAACGACTGGAGACTCAAAACATTAATTCCGTTTCTCTTCCTACAGATGCTGCCAGGGTTTTTCCAGAACTTTGTGTTTTTAGTTCATTCTTATCTATCTAATTGTAGCCAGTGAACCTGGCAATGCGCCTCTTCCTGTTCTCACACCATTACCTCCAGTGTCAAGGACCAACTCTTGGCTCCCTCCTACTTCCCATCGATATGCGCCCGGTTGCCACATTTACAGCGAAAACATCAGCACCATCTCACAGGGTTCAATCTCTCCGGTGATGCTGGACCATCTCTGCTGTTTCCAGGGCTGGTCTTTGCTTTGTCGCTTCTGAGACCACCTGGTGATGGACCCCTGCCCAAAGCTGGTGTGACCATTTTCATCGGACGACAGCTCCAGTTTCCTATTGGCTGTGGTTGAGGTTGAGACGTCCATGTCTGATTTGACAGCTTCCTAGAATCAGAGCTTTGGGGATCCGAGCACAGGCTCGCTTCCCGTATAACATATCCTTGGGAATACTCGCACCTTCCACCCTGTCCACATGGCTAAAGCCAGCGAGGCCTCTTTGTTTGATTAGCAATAAAATGCTTGACATGTTTGCCCAAGAAAGGATCGTTTCATTGGTGACTTTGTCAATCCAAACGATGCCGAGTGTGCATCACAGACACTGGGAGGTGGAGGTTACTGATCCTGTTTTCTTGTTAACTGTAAACTGTCCAGATTTTGTTGCCTCACAACAATGAGCTGATGATATAGGCGCTAGAGATAAGCAGCTTCATCATGAGGGACAGTTGGTTGTTTCTCCACACCTATTTATTCATCGGCCAACACGTGTGCTGAGCTCTCTGACATGAGTCAGGGTGTCACAGTCGATTCAGGGGAGCAGAGTTTACTGACTGTGTCGCTGCTGTGTTACTGATCCTGGCTAAAACATACACATTGCCTTGACCTCATTTCCAGTCACCTGTCCAAATATCATTTCCTGTGTCTCACTGTCAGATTTTGATTTAAATCCTCTTGCTGCACAGTCAGGGGTCTGGAGGAGTGCAGCCGCTGACAGCTCGGGATTGATTCCCATATCAATAACATTCCCAACACTGGAGAAATCAAACTCCGTATTCTCTCCAATCTGCTTCTCCCCCCCACCGCCACCCCCAGCCCAGAATGCCCCCATGGATCGGACAGGGGGCAACCCCAATGGCTCTCACCATCCCCCAGTGCCTGGAATAATGGTCATTCATCCGGAAAGTTCTTCCTGATTTCCATCCTTGAATTTTAATTGGTCATTGAGGCAGTCCAAAAATCACACAATTCTATCAAAATGCTCATTGGCTCTTCCCAAACGACGAGGGCTGATCAATAAATACCAGTCTCAAAGGGAATGGTAATTATCATTCTTCGCTGTGTTTGTGAATCTTGCCTCAACAACTCCTAACCCCTAATCACCTTCTCTGGCCTCTACAGCCCTTCTTAACCCCTTAATCTCCTCCAGCCCCTAAACCTTCCCTAGCCCTGTAACCATAGACCATAACATATAGGAGCAGAATTAGGCCACTCGGCCCATCGAGTCTGCTCCGCCATTCAATCATGGCTGATATTTTTCTCATCTCCATTCTCCTGCCTTCTCCCCATAACCCCTGATCCCCTTATTAATCAAGAACCTATCTATCTCTGTCTTAAAGACACTCAGTGAATTGGCCTCCACAGCCTTCTGCGGCAAAGAGTTCCACAGATTCACCACCCCCTGGTTGAAGAAATTCCTCCTCATCTCAGTTTTAAAGGATTGTCCCTTTAGTCGGACATTGTGCCTTTAGTCTGTGATAGCACCCCCACCTCTGGGAGGCCTTGTGATGCGGTGATAGCGCCCCCACCTCTGGGAGGTCTTGTGATGCGGTGATAGCGCCGCTACTTCTGGGAGGTCTTGTGATGCGGTGATAGCGCCCCCACCTCTGGGAGGTCTTGTGATGCGGTGATAGCGCCGCTACTTCTGGGCCAGAGACTGCGGTTCAAGTCCCACTTCAGGACTTGGTGGTCACAGAAGGTGCGGTCACAACGTGGCCGAACAGGTTGATTATCAGCCTGTAAATCCTGTCGACTGACCTGACGCAGGTGGTAACCCAGTGGAAATGGAAGGTTGTCAATGCTCTCTTGGGGCATGGTATCTGAAGCAGGAAGAGGATTATTTGTGGTCTTGTCTTTAATTACCTGGGCCCCAAGTCCGTGTGAAGCTCCTTGGGATGATTAACTTTGTAAGAAGTGCGTCTGCAATATAATTTCTGTTGTTCAAAAATAAGTTATCACAGCATCATCAGCTGGGATTACAAAGCCTGAAAAGCGTGTTCACCTGTGATGGGGGGGGGGGGGGGGGGGGGGGGGGTCTTTGGTTGTGAATCACAGGATGTGTCAATATTTGAAGGGGTCCTGTCCGTGTGTGACAATATTGTTGAGAGTGGATCAGAAAGGGTTAATGATAATTACGGTGGAACTGTCTGCTCCGGATATTCTGTTCCAACAGCTCGCAAACAAAACCACAAAATTCCAAGAACTGGGATTAGATCCAACAGCCAGTTAGGACAGGCTAAATTCAATAGGAGTGTTTCCAAAATTCCACTTACAGCTCGGCACACTTTGACTGTTTAAAATGACAGTGACTTAATCATTGATGGAACCAGCCCACCTCTGTCCCTCTCTCTCCATCCCTCCATCAGCGACCTCTGCCTCCTGCTTCCCTCCAAATGTCTGTTTCTGCTCCTTTCTCTCCCACAGTCTCTTCACCTCTCTTTAACGTGATGTTTTCCGGCCTGTTTTCAGGACTAGCTGTGATTTTGAATTGTTTGCATTTTAAACAGTTTCAGGCAGGAAACGGAGGCAGAGAGGAACAATGCAGGGAGAGCGCAGTGCTGCAGAATCAGTTAGAACCTGGGCCTTAGCAATCAGCTGATCTGATGTGTTACCAAAGAACAAAGAACAATACAGCACAGGAACAGGCCCTTCGGCCCTCCAAGCCTGTACCAGTCATGATCCCTTTGCCAAAACCCTCAGCCCTTCCTTGTGCCGTATCCCTCTATCCCCATCCTATCCATGTATTTGTCAAGATGCTTTTTGAACGCCGTTAATGTATCTCCTTCCACAGCCTCCCCTGGCAACGCATTCCAGGCACTCACCACCCTCTGCGTAAATAACCTGCTTCACACATCTCCTCTAAACTTTGCCCCACGGACCTTAAACCTATGCCCCCTGGTGACTGACCCCTCCACCCTGGGAAAGAGTGCCTGCCCATCCACTCTATCCATGCCCCTCATAATCAGGTCACCCCTCAACCTCCACCATTCTAATAGAACATAGAACAGTACAGCACAGAACAGGCCCTTCGGCCCTCGATGTTGTGCTGAGCCTTGTCCAAAGCCAAGATCAAGCTATCCCACTCCTTGTCATTCTGGTGTGCTCCATGTGCCTATCCAATAACCGCTTGAAACTTCCTAAAGTGTCCGACTCCACTATCACAAATTTCCACACCCTAACCACTCTCCGAGTAAAGAACCTACTTCAGACATCCCTCCTATATCTCACACCCTGAATCTTATAGTTATGCCCCCTTGTAACAGCTACATCCACCCGAGGAAATAGTCTCTGAATGTCCACTCTTTCTATCCCCCCATCATCTTATAAACCTCTATTAAGTCGCCTCTCATCCTCCTCCGCCCCAAAGAGAAAAGCCCTAGCTCCCTAAACCTTTCCTCATAAGACCTATCCTGCAAACCAGGCAGCATCCTGGTAAATCTCCTTTGCACTCTTTCCAATGCTTCCACATCCTTCCTATAGTGAGGTGACCAGAACTGCACACAATACTCCAAATGTGGTCTCACCAGGGTCATGTACAGTTGCAGCATAACCCCGCGGCTCTTAAACTCAAGCCCCCTGTTAATAAACGCTAACACACAGCCTTCTTCACGGCTCTATCCACTTGAGTGGCAACCTTCAGAGATCTGTGGACATGAACCCCAAGATCTCTCTGTTCCTCCATATTCCTCAGAACCCTGCCGTTGACCCTGTAATCCACATTCAAATTTTTCCTACCAAAATGAATCACCTCGCACTTATCAGGGTTAAACTAAATCTGCCATTTTTCGGCCCAGCTCTGCATCCTATCAATGTTTCTTTGCAGCCTACAACAGCCCTCCACCTCATCCACTACTCCCCCAATCTTGGTGTCATCAGCAAATTTACTGACCCACCCTTCAGCCCCCTCCTCCAAGTCATTGATAAAAATCACAAATAGCAGAGGACCCAGCACTGATCCCTGTGGTACACCGCTGGTAACTGGTCTCCAGTCTGAAAATTTTCCATCCACCAACACCCTCTGTCTTCTATGTGATAGCCAGTTACTTATCCAATTGGCCAAATTTCCCTCTATCCCACACCTCCTTACTTTCTTCATGAGCCGACCATGGGGAACCTTATCAGACGCCTTACTAAAATCCATGTATACGAGATCAACTGCTCTACCTTCATCTACACACTTAGTTACCTCCTCAAAGAATTCAATCAAATTTGTGAGGCAAGACTTTCCCTTCACAAATCCGTGTTGACTATCCCGGATTAAGCTGCATCTTTCCAAATGGTCATAAATCCTATCCTTCAGGACCTTTTCCATTAACTTACCGACCACCGAAGTAAGACTAACTGGCCTATAATTACCAGGGTCATTCCTATTCCCTTTCTTGAACAGAGGAACAACATTCGCCACTCTCCAGTCCTCTGGCACTATCCCCGTGGACAGTGAGGACCCAAAGATCAAAGCCAAAGGCTCTGCAATCTCATCCCTCGCCTCCCAAAGAATCCTTGGATATACCCCATCTGGCCCAGGGGTCTTGTCGACCCTCAGGTTTTTCAAAATTGCTAATACATCCTTCCTCAGAACATCTACCTCCTCTACCCTACCCGTCTGTATCACACTCTCCTGGTATCATGGCCCCTCTCCTTGGTGAACACTGAAGAAAAGTATTCATTCAACGCCTCTCCTATTTCTTCTGACTCCATGCACAAGTTCCCACTATTATCCCTGATCGGCCCGAACCTCACCCTGGTCATTCTTTTATTTCTCACATAAGAGTAAAAAGCCTTGGGGGTTTCCTTGATCTGACCCACCAAGGACTTCTCATGCCCCCTCCTAGCTCTCCTAAGCCCTTTTTTCAGCTCATTCCTTGCTACCTTGTAACCCTCAAGCGACCCAACTGAACCTTGTTTTCTCATCCTTACATACTCTTCCTTTTTCCTCTTGACAAGACATTCAACCTCTTTTGTGAACCATGGTTCCCTCACACGGCCATTTCCTCCCTGCCTGACAGGGACATACCTATCAAGGACACACAGTATTTGTTCCTTGAACAACTTCACTTTTCATCAATGCCTTTCCCTGACAGTTTCTGTTCCCATTTTATGCTCCCTAATTCTTGCCTAATCGCATCATAATTACCCCTCCCCCAATTATAAACCTTGCCCTGCCGTATGGCCCTATCCCTCTCCATTGCAATAGTGAAAGACACCGAATTGTGGTCACTATCTCCAAAGTGCTCTCACACAAACAAATCTAACACTTGGCCCGTTTCATTACCCAGTACCAAATCCAATGTGGCCCCCCCTCTTGTCGGCCTATCCACATATTGTGTCAGGAAACCCTCCTGCACACACTGTACAAAAACTGCCCCCTCTGAACTGTTCGATCTATAGAGATTCCAATCAATATTTGGAAAGTTAAAGTCACCCATGACAACTACCCTGAGACCTCCACACCTATCCAAAATCTGTTTTAAAATTTATTCCTCCACATCTCTATTACTATTTGGGGGCCAATAGAAAACTCCCAACAATGTGACCGCTCCTTTCCTATTTCTAACTTCAGCCCATATTACCTTCGAACTGCCTTTCTGCAGCCGTTAAACTATCCTTGATTAATAATGCTACTCCTCCACCTCTTTTACCACCTTCCCTACTCTTACTGAAACATCTATACCCCGGAACTTCCAACAACTATTCCTGTCCCTGTTCTAACCATGTCTCCGTAATGGCCACAACATCGTAGTCCCAAGTACCAATCCACGCTCCAAGTTCACCTACCTTATTCAGGATGCTCCTTGCATTGAAGTAGACACACTTCAACCCACCTTCCTGTCTGCCGGTACACTCCTGCGACCTTGATACCCTCCTCAGTACCTCACTACTCTCAACACTGGCTTCTGGACTACAGCTCGTTTTCCCAGCCCCCTGACTAATTAGTTTAAACCCCCCCGAAGAGCCGTAGCAAATTTCCCTCCCAGGATATTGGTGCCCCTCTGGTTCAGGTGCAAACCGTCCTGTCTGTACAGGTCCCACCTTCCCCAGAATGTGCTCCAATTATCCACGTACCTGAAACCCTCCCTCCTACACCATCCCTGCAGCCATGTGTGTATCTGCACTCTCTCCCTGTTCCTCACCTCACTAGCACATGGCACCGGCAACAAACCAGAGATAACAACACAATATATCCTGGCTCTCAGCTTCCATCCTAGCTCCCTAAATTCCTGTTTTAAATCCCCGTCCCTTCTCTTACGTATGTCGTTGTTACCGATGTGCAACACAACTTGTGACTGTTCCCCCTCCCCCTTAAGGATTCTGAAAACACGGTCCGAGAGATCATGGACCCTGGCACCCGGGAGGCAACATACCATCTGTGAGTCTCTTTCGTTGCCACAGAACCGCCTATCTGTCCCTCGAACTATTGTGTCCCCAATAACTATTGCTCTCCTGCTCTCCTTCCTTCCCTTCTGAGCCACAGGGACGTCTCAGTGCTGGAGATCCATTCACCGTGGCTTACCCCTTGTCGTCCCCCTCAACAGTATCCAAAACGGTATACTTGTTACTGAGGGGAACGACCACGGAGGATCCCTGTACTGACTGCTTCATCCCAACCCCTCTCACCGTCACCCATCTATCTTGATTCTTCGGAGTAACTACATCCCTGAACCTTCTATCTATGACCACCTCTGCCTCCCGAATTATCCGAAGTTCATCCAGCTCCAGCTCCAGTTCCCTAACGCGGTTTCTGAGGAGCTGGAGTTGGGTGCACTTCCCACAGATGAAATCAGCAGGGACACTGACGGCGTCCCTCACCTCAAACATTCTGCAGGAGGAACATTGCACTGCCTTCCCTGCCATCCCCTCTAGATAAAACAAGAAAAAGAAAGGAAGAGCTTACCTGATATTCACTCAACCCCTTAGGTTAGAGGAGGTGGGGGACACTACAAATGTAGTGTCTCGGGTTTAGGAGCCGCCCAACTTATATACAGGTAAAAATAAAACACTTAACCAGCAACCACTGCGCCCTGCACTATAACAGCAATCAGCTGTTATGGGCCCCTCGCAAACAATTTAAATCTTTACTACTTACCCAGCAGTCACTCTGTCCTCACTCCGACCGGATTCAGCTGGAAACCCCCAACAGTAATTTTTTTATAATTTACTCCCCCTCTCAGCAAGCACTCACTCAGCAACCAATGAAAACAGTCTGAAAACAGTCCGAGTCTATTCAGCCTCTCCACATAGCTAACACCCTCCAGACCAGGCAACATCCTGGTAAACCTCCTTTGCACCCTCTCCAAAGCCTCCACATCCTTCTGGTCGTGTGGCAACCGGAACTGTGCGCAATATTCCAAGTGCGGCCTTACCAAGGTTCCATACAACTGCAGCATGACTTGCCAGTTTTTATACTCGATGCCCTGTCCAATGAAGGCAAGCATTCCGTATGCTTTCCTGACTACCTTGTCTACTTGTGTTGCTACCTTCAAAGATCTGTGGACCTGCACGCCCAGATCTCTCTGACTTTCTATATTCCTAAGAGTTTTAGCATTCACGGTATATTTCCCCTCTATGTTAGACCTACCAAAATGCATTACCTCACATTTGTCCGGATTAAACTCCATTTGCCATTTCTCTGCCCAAGTCTCCAACCTATCTATGTCCTGCTGTATCCTCTGACAATCCTCAACACGATCTGCCATTCCACCCACCTTGGTGTCGTCTGCAAACTTACTGATCAGTCCGGCTACATTTTCGTCCAAATTGTTTATGTATACTACAAACAACAGAGGCCCCAGCACCGATCCCTGTGGAACACCACTAGTCACAACCTTCCATCGAGAAAAACACCCGTCTACTGCTACCCTTTGCCTTCTGTGACCGAGCCAGTTCTGTATCCATCTTACCGCCTCACCTCTGATCCCGTGTGACTTCACCTTTTGTACCAATCACCTTGTCAAAGACTTTACTGAAGTCCATGTAAACAACCATCCTCCCCTCATCAATCATCTTTGTCACCTCCTCAAAAAACTCGATCAAGTTATGAGGCACGACCTCCCCTTCACAAAACCATGCTGTCTATCGCTGATGAGTCCATTTGTTTCCAAATGGGTATAAATCCTGTCCCTGAGAATTCTCTCCAATAATTTACCTCCTGCCGACGTGAGGCTCACTGGCCGATAGTTTCCAGGATTATCCCTGCTACCTTTCTTAAACAGCGGTACCACATTAGCTATTCTCCAGTCCTCTGGGATCTCACCTGTAGCCAATGAGGATACAAAGATGTCAGTCAAAACCCCAGAAATCTGCTCCTTTGTTTCCCTCAGTATTCTGGGGTAAATCCCATCTGGCCCAGGAGGCCTATCTACCTTAATATTTTTTTAAAGACCCAATACCTCCTCCTTTTGGATGTTGACATGACCCAGACTGTCCACACACCCTTCCCAAGAATCATCTTCCACAAAGTCCCGAGGTTGGATTCTCCGTCCCGCCACATTTCTGTTTCAGCACGCCGGCCGGATGCTCCGTTACCCCGGTCGGTCAATGGGGTTTCCCATCGTGGGGCAGCCCCACACCGTCGGGAAACCCCGGGCTGCCGGCAAAACGGAGAATCCCGCTGGCGGAGCATCCAGCATGCTTTCTTTGGTGAGCACTGATGCAAAGTACTCATTTAGTATCTCGCCCATTTCCTCTGGTTCAACACAGAGATTCCCCCCACTGTCCTTAAGCTGTCCAATCCTTTCCCTGGCCACCCTCTTGCTTTTTACATGTGAATAAAAAGTTTTGGGATTCACCTTAATCCTACTTGCCAAGGACTTTTCCTGCCCCCACCTAATTTCCCGCTTCAGTACCTTCCTACTTCCTTTATACTCCAGGGTTTTGATTGTTTTGATTGGGGTTATGGTGTTCAGGCCGGAAAGTGGAGCTGAGTCCACAAAAGATCAGCCATGATCTAATTGAATGGCGGAGCAGGCTCGAGGGGCCAGATGGCCTACTCCTGCTCCTAGTTCTTATGTTCTTATGTTCCCACTGTTCTAGACCGTGCAAAAGTCTCCTTTATCGTTTTGACGAGGTTCACAATATCCCTCGTTATCCAAGACTCCCTAAACTTCCCATACTTATCCTTCATTCTCTCAGGAACGTGACTTTCCTGAATCCTAATCAACTGTCGCTTGAAAGGCTCCCACATGTCCGATGTTGATTTTCCCTCCAACAGCCGCACCCAATCCAAGTTCTTCAATTCCTCTCTAATGTCATCACAATTTGCCTTTCCCCAGTTTAGAAACTTAACGCAAGGGTTACCCTCATCCCGGTCCAAAAGTACCCTAAAACTTACAGAATTGTGGTCACCACTCCCAAAATGTTCCCCTACTGAAACCTCGACCACCTGTCCGGGCTCATTCCCCAATACCAGATCCAGTTCTGCCTCTTCCCCAGTTGGACTATCTGCATATTGCATCAAGAAGGCTTCCTGGATGCTCCTTACAAACTCTGCCCCATCCAAACGCCCAGCACTAAGTGAGTCCCAGTCAATATAGGGGAAATTAAAATCCCCGACCACAACAACCCTGTTACATTTGCACCTGTCCAAAATCCCTCTGCCTATCTGCTCCTCTATCTCTCGCTGGCAGTTGGGGGGCCTGTAATAAACCCCCAACATTGTGATTGCCCCCTTCCTGTTCCTGAGCTCTACCCAGATTGTCTCGGTGTATGAGCCCTCCAAGGTGTCCTCCCTCAGTACGGCTACAATATTCTCCTTAACCAGTAACGCTACTGCCCCACCCCTTTTACACCCCCCTCTATCTCTCCTGAAGCATCTATATCCTCCAACATTCAGCTGCCAATCCTGCCCTTCCCTTAACCACGTTTCTGTGATAGCCACAACATCATAATTCCATGTACCAAAAAGTGCTATAAGTCCATCTGCCTTACCCTGCACCCCATCACCCTGCCATCCCCTCACCCTGCCACCCTGCACCCCGTCACCCCGTCACCCCGCACCCTGCCACCCTGCACCCCCTCACCCTGCACCCCCTCACCCTGCACCCTGCCACCCTGCACCCGCTGAAGCAGAGTCCGGCCTGTGTGTGGGCGCTGGTATAGGCACACTGGCAGGTAGCAGGAGGACCAGCACTCCGGCACCCCAGTTGAGGTAGACGTCAGCCCCGGGCCGGGCCTTGCATCTGGGTGACCCATCAGAGGCCGTGGATGAGGCCAAAGTGCAGCTGAGCTATTTGGCATCTCCCCATATGGCCCCAATTTGGGTTCCGTTACAGTCGAATGGCCATATGCTCCAGATAGAATTGGATACGGAAGCACCTTTGATCTTATAAAACAAGGTGTGCATACTGTGCATTTGGCTGAAATGGTGGCTCGTTTGGCCACTTATATGGGGGATCGACTAACTATCGTGGGCTCGACCATTACTCCAGTAGGTTATGGTTCCAATCAGTTCGTCTCCCCTCACTGTTGTGAAAGGTAGTGGCCTCAGCCTGCTGGACTGTGATTGGCTACATCGTCTGCAGTTGAATTGGCAACAAATTCTCCAGATTTGCTGACAACACGTCTGTAGTGGGTCGGATCTCAAACAACAGTGAGTCAGAATACAGGAGGGAGATAGAGAACCTAGTGGAGTGGTGTAATGACAACAATCTCTCCCTCAATGCCAGAAAAACTAAACGTACTGTACACACCCCTGCCTGCATCAACGGGGCCGAGGTGGAGATGGTTAACAGCTTCAAATTCCTAGGTGTGCACGTCACCAACAATCTGTCCTGGCCCACCCATGTCAATGCTACGACCAGAAGGCACAACAGCGCCTATACTTCCTCAGGAAACTAAGGAAATTCGACATGTCCACAATGACTCCAACCAAATTTTACAGATGCACCATAGAAAGCATCCTATCGGGCTGCATCACAGCCTGGTATGGTAACTGCTCGGCCCATGACTGCAAGAAACTTCAGAGAGTCGTGAACGCAGCCCAGTCCATCACACGAACCTGCCTCCCATCCATTGGCTCCATCTACATCTCCCGCTGCCGGGGAAAGCGGGCAGCATAATCAAAGACCCCTCCCACCCGGCTTACTCACTCTTCCAACTTCTTCCATCAGGCAGGAGATACAGAGTCTGAGAACAGCACGAACAGACTCAAAAACAGCTTCTTCCCCACTGTCACCAGACTCCTAAACCACCCTCTTATGGACTGACCTGATCTCTTCACATTTCTTCTCTCCTGAGTAGTACTACACTAGTGTCTATGTATTTACATTGTGTATGTATGTATGTCCCATGTTTTTCATGTACAGAATGTTGTGTCTGGACTGTACGCAGAACAATACTTTTCACTGTACCTCGGTACACATGTCAATAAATCAAATCCAATCCAAGTGGGAAATGCCGGACTGTGTATGTTGCTGAGCAAGGTTCCCGAGGATTTCTAGCCTGGCTGTGGTACAGTTAAAGGGGCCGTGGCCAAGTGCCAGGTCGGCCCGGAGGCCCAGCCCCGATATTTTCCTGCCTGCCCGACTTTCTAAGCTTTAGTGGAGAAAGTCCAGACCGAACTTCACCATTTGGAAAGTTTGAGCATCATTTGGCCTGTGCGCTTTGCCGATTGGGCGGTGCCAGTGGTGCCCGTAATGAAGCCAGATAAGACAGTTTGCTTCTGCAGAGATTATGATTGACGGTGAACACGGCTCCGAGATTGGACCGTTACCCTTCACCGCCCATCGAGGACCTGTATGCAAAATTGACCGGTGGCTGCACATTGATGAAATTGAACATGAGCAACGCTGATCTCCGACTGGAATATCCATGGCTCCGGTTCGGTGTATCCTTGACATGCGCAGTCCTTCAGTGAGTCACTGGGAACATCCTGTGTGGATTGCCACATCTTGTGGTTTACTTAAACAACATGTTAGTCACCGGGACCAAAGGCCAAGAACATTTGCAGAACTTGTCTTCTGGGACTGGCCAATTACCACGGGCAATTCATTCTGAATTTGGCAACCGTCCTGACCCCTCTTCCCTTATTCCTCAAGAAACACCAGCCTTGGGAATGGAACAAGGCCCAGGATGAGGCGTTTAGGAAGGTGAAACAATGGTTGTCCTCTGCCGGTGTGTTGATGCATTTCGACCCTTTGAAAGCCACTGGGCTGGATTCCCCCCAGCCCCACCCCAAAATCGGAGAATCGGTGTTCCCGACCGAATCGGGCCCAGCACCGCTCTGGCGATTCTCCGGGCCCCGAAGAATTGCACGTCTGCGAAAGACACCACGCGGCTGAGGGGCCATTGCCAGAGGCCCTCCCAGTGATACTCCGCTCCCAGCAGGCCGAGTTCCCGACGGCATGGATCGCCGGTCCATTCCTGGGGTTCGGTGTTTCTCATCTTCCAAATGTCTGGAGGTCCACGAGATGACGGCGATCATCTCCCAAGCGAACGTTGAGTGATTACACATTTCGTTTGCCAGCCATGGAATCCCGGGGTTGCTGGTGACAGATCACAGGACCTCTTTCCTGAGTAAGGGATTTGCTGCCTTTGTGAAAGGCAGTGGGATTCAGACCTGTCTACACCTCCCCAAATTCTGTCCAACTTTGCAGTGCTTGCTGTTTTGCAGATTTTATGAATTTATCATCTAGTTTGTTGCAAAGCCACTGAGATCTCTCAATCATATTGGCTTCTGCTCCTTGTAGCATATCTGGTCTAGGTAACATCTTTCATGACCTGGTTTAACTGTGCCCTCTATCCTGCCTCATATCTCGTCCCGGACGGCTACTGTTTGATCTCTCCCAGTGTGAGATGTCCATTCAACAGTCCTCGATCTTTTCCAAAGGCCATGTTCACTGCCAGACCTACTGTCTGTACTGGCACTGCGTTTCTTTACTCCCCATTTTTATATGGGCAACACGGCAGCACAGTGGTTAGCACTATGGCTTTGCAGCTCCAGACTCCCAGGTTTGTTTCCCGGCTTGGGTCGTATAGGGGCTTTTCACAGCAACTTCATTGCAGTGTTACTGTAAACTGACTTGTGACACTAAGAATTATTATTATTATTCCAGCAATTTTCCATCACTCAGGTCACACAGAGCTCTCTGGTGTTATCTCCATATCTCATTGAGTTTAAACACATAAACTGCAAGTCCCCAAAGATCTTATCCAAGACTGCCCCTAGCTGGCTACTCAAAGAACAACATGCATCCCTCAGAAATAAATACTTTGTGGCAGCACGGTGGCGCAGTGGGTTAGCACTGCTGCCTCATGGCGTTGGGGTTCCAGGTTTGATCCCAGCTCTGGGTCACTGTCCGTGTGGAGTTTGCACATTCTCCCCGTGTTTGCGTGGGTTTCGCCCCCACAACCCAAAGATGTGCAGCGTAGGTGGATTGGCCACGCTAAATTGCCCCTTAATTGGAAAAAATGAATTGGGGACTCTAAATTTATTTTTTTAAAAGAAATAAATACATTCATTCAAATTTCCTGAATTGAAAAGATAATATTTAGGATTCAATTGTCTCCTGCAGTACCAATGGCACAGTCAGTATTACCTGGGATCTTCCTGTTCCTTTGGCTTGATGTCAAGGTGCTTATTTTGAGCTGAAAGTTCGGAACCCATTTTACTCTGCGGGGATTCAGTGTGTCCCCAGAAACATGAAACCACCCTCACTGAGACTCAGCAGATTTTGCAGGTTTTATTTTGAAACTGATAGAAACATTGAAAACTGAAAAAGCTGTGTCCATACAGAGAACAGGTATCATTCCAACCCTATTATCAGATGTTACAGATATCATTACTGTCCTATTGCAGATATCATTACTGCCCTATTGCAGATAACATTACTGTCCTATTGAAAGATATTAAAGATACCATTACAATCCCATTGTGAGATTTAATTACAGTCCTATTGTGAGATGTCATTACAGATAATATTACAGTTCGAGAACAAAGAACAAAGAAAAGTACAGCACAGGAACAGGCCATTCGGCCCTCCAAGCCCGTGCCGATCATGATGCTCGAACTAAAAACAAAACCTTCTGCCCCTGTGGTATTGTGTGAAGCAAATAATGGCATGATGGGAAAACTAGTCAAGTTTCTTGGTACAATAAAATTTAAACTGACTTTGCATATCCTAAGGCACAAATAGAAGCAGCCAAGGTCAACTTGACCCGAGAACTGGCTGACTCTAAACGCGGATAAGGCACGTTCGTGATAAGACCAGAGCAGTCTAAATGCATACGATAAGCTAAAAACTTGTCTCTGTCGGTACATAAACAAGTTTGCTCCCCTTCTTAAAACATGCACCAAAAGACAAGATAATGATATGAGACCCCGAGTCCTCTAAAGGTCAGCAAGGTGACGCCATTGTAATGATTATTGCTTATGTTTTACTTTTGATCAAATTCCTGACCAAGCTGTATTCATGTTATCTTGATCCTATAATGTATAAAAATCGTCTTATTCTTTTGTGATATTGCAGACTTGGGACGGACCCAGCAGTTTGTACTTGACTGCCTTCCGACATCAAGTCTCAGCCATACCGCTAGCAGTTGTAGTCCGTAAATAAAGCTTAGTTTTGCTTACCTAACAATCATGTTTGAATCTTTCTATCACAGTCCAGAAGCGGGGAAAATATTGACTACGACACCCCAACTCGGTCCGTGTCCCTCTATTTCCTCCCTATTCATGGACCCATCCAGATGCTTCTTAAATGTTGCTAATGTGCAGCTTCCACCACATCCTCCGGCAGTGCGTTCCAGGCATCCACCACTCTCTGTGTGAAAACCTTACCCCGGACATCTCCCTTAAACTTTCCTCCTCTCACCTTGAACCTGTGACCCCTGTAATTGACACTTCCACCCTTTGAAAAAGCCTCTGACTATCCACCCTGTCTATGCCTGTTACAATTGTGTAGGCCTCTATCAGGTCTCCCCTCAGCCTCCGTCTTTCCAGTGAAAACAATCCTAGTTTATTCAACCTCTCCGCATAGCCAATATCCTGCTTTGCAATATCCTTACAGCCTATTCTGTGATATAATTAAATATCTCAATGCAGTGCTGATGTGTGCAGCTCTTTCAGGTTCAAATGCTGTCACTCCACATACTCAAATGATGAACAGAGAACATTACAGCGCAGTACAGGCCCTTCGGCCCTCGATGTTGCGCCGACCTGTGAAACCCCTCTAAAGCCCATCTACACTATTCCCTTATCGTCCATATGTCTATCCAATGACCATTTGAATGTGTTTAATGTTAGCGAGTCCACTACTGTTGCAGGCAAGGCATTCCACGCCCTTACTACTCTCTGAGTAAAGAACGTACCTCTGACATCTGTCCTATATCTATCTCCCCTCAATTTAAAGCTGTGTCCCCTCGTGCTGGACATCACCATCCGAGGAAAAAGGCTCTCACTGTCCACCCTATCTAACCCTCTGATCATCTTGTATGCCTCAATTAAGTCACCTCTTAACCTTCTTCTCTCTAACAAAAACAGCCTCAAGTCCCTCAGCCTTCCCTCATAAGATCTTCCCTCCATACCAGGCAACATCCTGGTAAATCTCCTCTGTACCCTTTCCAATGCTTCCACATCCTTCCTATAATGCGGCGACTAGAACTGCACACAATACCAGAGTTGCTCCAGAGTTTTGTACAACTGCAACATGACCTCATGGCTCCCAAACTGAATCCCTCTACCAATAAAAGCTAACACACCGTACGCCTTCTTAATAACCCTCTCAACCTGGGTGGCAACTTTCAGGGATCTAAGTACATGGACACCGAGATCTCTCTGCTCATCCACACTACCAAGAATCTTACCATTAGCCCAGTATTCTGTTTTCCTGTTATTCCTTCCAAAATGAATCACCTCTCACTTTTCTGCATTAAACTCCATTTTCAACCTCTCAGCCCAGCTCTGCAGCTTATCAATGTCCCTCTGTAACTTGTAACATCCTTCCGCACTGTCCACAACTCCACCGACTTTAGTGTCATCTGCAAATTTACTAACCCATCAATCTACGCCCTCCTCCAGGTCATTTATAAAAATGACAAACAGCAGCGGTCCCAAAACAGATCCGTGTGGTACACCACTAGTAACTGGACACCAGTCTGAACATTTCCCATCAACCACCACCCTCTGTCTTCCTCCAGCTAGCCAATTTCTGATCCAAACTGCTAAATCACCCTGAATCCCATGCCTCCGTATTTTCTGCAATAGCCTACCGTGGGGAACCTTAGCAAACGCTTTACTGAAATCCATATACACCACATCAACTGCTTTACCCTCATCCACCTGTTTGGTCACCTTCTCAAAGAACTCAATAAGGTTTGTGAGGCACGACCTACCCTTCACAAAACCGTGTTGACTATCTCTAATCCAATTATTCATTTCCAGATGATTATACATCCTATCTCTTATAAACCTTTCCAAGACTTTGCCCACAACAGAAGTAAGGCTGACTGGTCTATAGTTACCGGGGTTGTCTCTACTCCCCTTCTTGAACAAGGGGACAACATTTACTATCCTCCAGTCTTCTGGCACTATTCCTGTAGACAAAGATGACTTAAAGATCAAAGCCAAAGGCTCAGCAATCTCGTCCCTAGCTTCCCAGAGAATCCTAGGATAAATCCCATCCGGCCCAGGGGACTTATCTATTTTCACACTTTCCAGGATCGCTAACACCTCCTCCTTATGAACCTCAAGCCCTTCTAGTCCAGTAGCCTGTATCTCAGTATTCTCGACAACATTGTCTTTGAGTTCTACGATCACTCCCACACTCCCTTTAAGCTACACTGTGATCTTGCACAGTCACAAAAGCAAACTGAGGAGGTGCGGCACTGTCAGAGAGTCAGTACTGAGGGAGCGCTGCTCTGTCAGAGGGTCAGTACTGAGGGAGTGCCGCACTGTCAGAGAGTCAGTACTGAGGGAGTGCTGCACTGTCAGAGAGTCAGTACTGAGGGAGTGCCGCACTGTCAGAGAGTCAGTACTGAGGGAGTGCCGCACTGTCAGAGGGTCAGTACTGAGGGAGTGCTGCACTGTCAGAGGGTCAGTACTGAGGGAGTGCTGCTCTGTCAGAGGGTCAGTACTGAGGGAGTGCCGCACTGTGAGAGGGTCAGTACTGAGGGAGTGCTGCACTGTCAGAGGGTGACTCTGCCTCTCAGTTGGATGTCAGAGCAGAATTTGAATTGGGCAGGGTGAGCTGACAAAGATTTCTTTCTGAACTAACTCAGTGACAAGATGTTGTGGCCATTAGTTCTGTGCATGTGATAGTTCATTCTGAATATATTGCTGCTGCCTGTCTGACATGACAACAATGATTACCCTTTAAAGGGATAGATGTGAAACGGATTGTATAACTGCGAGTCTTCTCGCGCATTGTGGGAAATTTACATTCAGTAAAAGTTCAATTCTTCTCCCTCCTGGGGAGACAAAGAACAATACAGCACAGGCCCACCAAGCCTGTACTGGTCATGATACCAACCTTTACCTGAACCCTCAGCCCTTCCTTGTGCCGTATCCCTCTATCCCCATCCTATCCATGTATTTGTCAAGATGCCTTTTGAACACCATTAATGTATTTATTTCCACAACCTCCTCTGGCAACGCGTTCCAGACACTCACCACCCTCTGTGTAAAAAACCTGCCTCACACGTCTCCTCTAAACTTTGCCCATGGACCTTAAACCTATGCCCCCTGGTGACTGACCTCTCCACCCTGGGAAAGAGTGCCTGCCCATTCACTGTATCCTTGCCCCTCATAATCTTGTAGACCTCTATCAGGTCACCCCTCAACCTCCGTCTTTCTAATGAAAACAGTCCGAGTCTATCCACGTAGCTAACACCCTCCAGAGCAGGCCACATCCTGTTAAACCTCCTCTGCATCCTCTCCGAAGCCTCCACATCCTTCTGGACCTACTGGACGCAAGCATATTAGAGAGAGGAAAATGTAGCGACATGTATGACCGACTGGTAGAAGGGGCCGACACCGTACTGGACACAAGAAGAAGGAAATGGGAGGAGGACCTGGGGATTGAGATAGGGTGGGGACTCTGGAGCGAAGCACTGCATAGGGTCAACTCCACCTCCACCTGCGCAAGGCTGAGCCTGACGCAACTAAAAGTGGTACATAGAGCCCACTTAACAAGAACCCGTATGAGTAGGTTCTTCCCGGAGGTGGAGGACAGATGTGAACGGTGCCAAGTAGGCCCAGCCAACCACGCCCACATGTTCGGGTCTTGCCCCAGACTTGTGGAGTACTGGACAGCCTTCTTCGAGGCAATGTCCAAAGTGGTGGGGGTGAGGGTGGAGCCATGCCCGATTGTGGCGGTCTTCGGGGTTTCAGACCAGCCAGATCTATTCCTGGGGAAGAGGGCGGACGCCCTTGCCTTTGCCTCCCTGATCGCCCCCAGAGCTGCAGATTGGCTGTCCGACCTCTCGGAATCCCTCCAAATAGAGAAAATTAAATTCGGCATCCGAGGATCAGACGACGGCTTCCACAGAACGTGGGAGCCATTCACCCTATTGTTCCGGGACCTGTTTGTGGCCAACAAACAAGCAGAAGAACAGCCAAGTAGCCAGGGGAAAGCAGCCGAAGAATGAGAGGGGGAGATAGAACGGGAGAGGGAGGGGGGAGACAACTCATTCTAAGAGGAAGGAAAGGCGAACGATGGGGTGGGGGGGGGGGGGGGGGGGAAGAGACAGGGGACAATTGAGGAGAACCAGGGAGGCAGGGGGTGGCGGGAGGGGGGGGGGGGGGAGGCAGGGAAGCATTAACCAACCTGACATCCACAGGAACAGAGAAAAGGAGAACACAGGCAGGGGACGGGAGGGCCGGATGAAGCGGCAGCGCGCACGAGAAAACAACGGCAGCGAAATCCGACCGGGAGAAGCGAGGGGCAACACCGGCACCAGACCCACTTGAGGATTGCCCTCCGGAAGTGCCTTGCCGGCACAAATGGATGCCTACTAGTCGGAAGGTAGTAAAACAGGGACAGAAACAAAAGGCATTAAGGGGGAAAGTGTAAGGCAGAGAAGCTACAGTCAAAAATCAAAATGGGCGACAGTACAAGGTACAGTGACTGAGGGGAGCTCAGTGAATAGGCCCAGTAATAACAAAAGGAATAAAACTGGAAGTAAAAGCATAAATGGAAAGCGATGTGGCAGGTTGTTACATGAAGATATGGGTTCAACGACAAGGAAAATTAGGAGAAAAGTTAAGAGTAAATATATCTTAGGAGAGGTTACTGATCGAGGTGTTAAGATTCAAAACAGAGGTATAAAACCAACATAAGTGTACTTTACCTGAATGCTCGTAGTATTCGGAATAAGGTAAATGTTGATGGCGCAAATCATCATAGAACATAGAACAGTACAGCACAGAACAGGCCCTTCGGCCCTCGATGTTGTGCCGAACAATGATCACCCTACTCAATCCCACGCTATACCCGTAACCCGAAACCTTGAGGAGGAGTTTATAGAATGTATCCGCAATAGTTTCCTAGAACAGTATGTAATGGAACCTACGAGGGAACAAGCGGTCCTAGATCTTGTCCTGTGTAATGAGACAGGATTGATTCATGATCTCATAGTTAGGGATCCTCTCAGAAGGAGTGATCACAATATGGTGGAATTTAAAATACGGATGGAGGGTGAGAAAGTAAAATCAAATACTAGTGTTTTGTGTTTAAACAAAGGAGATTACAAGGGGATGAGAGAAGAACTAGCTAAGGTAGACTGGGAGCAAAGGCTTTATGGTGAAACAGTTGAGGAACAGTGGAGTACCTTCCAAGCGATTTTTCACAGTGCTCAGCAAAGGTTTATACCAACAAAAAGGAAGGACGGAAGAAAGAGGGAAAATCGACCGTGGATATCTAAGGAAATAAGGGAGAGTATCAAATTGAAGGAAAAAGCATATAAAGTGGCAAAGATTGCTGGGAGATTAGAGGACTGGGGAATCTTTAGGGGGCAACAGAAAGCTACTAAAAAAGCTAAAGAGAAGAGTAAGATAGAGTATGAGAATAAACTTGCTCAGAATATAAAAACAAATAGTAAATGTTTCTACAAATATATAAAACAAAGAAGAGTGGCTAAGGTAAATATTGGTCCTTTAGAGGATGAGAAAGGAGATTTAATAATGGGAGATGAGGAAATGGCTGAGGAACTGAGCAGGTTTTTTGGGTCGGTCTTCACAGTGGAAGACACAAATAACATGCCAGCGACTGATAGAAATGAGGCTATGACAGGTGAGGACCTTGAGAGGATTGTTATCACTAAGGAGGGAGTGATGGGCAAGCTAATGGGGCTAAAGGTAGACAAGTCTCCTGGCCCTGATGGAATGCATCCCAGAGAGCTAAAAGAGATGGCGAGGGAAATTGCAGATGCACTAGTGATAATTTACCAAAATTCACTAGACTCTGGGGTAGTCCCGGTGGATTAGAAATTAGCAAACGTGACACCACTGTTTAAAAAAGGAGGTAGGCAGAAAGCGGGTAATTATAGGCCAGTGAGCTTAACTTCGGTAGTAGGGAAGGTGATGGAATCTATTATCAAGGAAGAAATAGCGAGGCATCTGGATGGAAATTGTCCCATTGGGCAGACACAGCATGGGTTCATAAAGGGCAGGTCGTGCCTAACTAATTTGGTGGAATTTTTTGAGGACATTACCAGTGCAGTAGATAACGGGGAGCCAATGGATGTGGTATATCTGGATCTCCAGAAAGCTTTTTACAAGGTGCCACACAAAAGGTTGCTGCATAAGATAAAGATGGATGGCATTAAGGGTAAAGTAGTAGCATGGATAGAGGATTGGTTAATTAATAGAAAGCAAAGAGTGGGGATTAATGGGTGTTTCTCTGGTTGGCAATCAGTAGCTAGTGGTGTCCCTCAGGGATCCGTGTTGGGCCCACAATTGTTCACAATTTACATAGATGATTTGGAGTTGGGGACCAAGGGCAATGTGTCCAAGTTTGCAGATGACACTATGATGAGTGGTAAAGCAAAAAGTGCAGAGGATACCGGAAGTCTGCAGATGGATTTGGATAGGTTAAGTGAATGGGCTAGGGTCTGGCAGATGGAATGCAATGTTGACAAATGTGAGGTTATCCATTTTGGTAGGAATAACAGCAAAAGGGATTATTATTTAACTGATCAAATATTAAAGCATGCTGCTGTGCAGAGAGACCTGGGTGTGCTAGTGCATGAGTTGCAAAAAGTTGGTTTACAGGTGCAACAGGTGATGAAGAATGTAGCCAATGGGGCTGCAAAGATGTCAGTCAAGGCCCCAGACATTTCCTCCCCTTGTTTCCCTCAGTATTCTGGGGTAAATCCCATCCTGCCCAGGAGACTTATCTACCTTAATCTATTTTTAAACACCCAATACCTCCTCCTTTTTGATGTTAACATGATCCAGACTGTCCACACACCCTACCCAAGAATCATCTTTCACAAAGTCCCTTTACTTGGTGAACACTGATGCAAAGTATTCATTTAATTTAGTACCTCGCTCATTTCCTCTGGCTCAACACATAAATTCCCCCAACTGTCCTTAAGCGGTCCAATCCTTTCCCTGGCCACCCTCTTGCTATTTACATATGAATAAAAAACTTTGGGATTCACCTTAATCCTACTTGCCAAGGACTTTTCCTGCCCCCTCCTAATTTCCCGCTTCAGTGAGTTTATTCACTTTGGAAGCAAAAACAGGAAGGCAGATTACTATCTGAATGGTTGTAAATTGGGAGAGGGGAGTGTGCAGCGGGACCAGGGTGTCCTTGTGCACCATTCGCTGAAGGTAAGCATGCAGGTGCAGCAGGCGGTAAAGAAGGCTAATGGTATGTTGGCCTTCATTGCGAGAGGTTTCTAGTATAGAAGCAGGGATGTGTTGCTGCAATTATACAGGGCCTTGATGAGGCCACACCTGGAGTGTTGTGCGTAGTTTTGGTCTCCTTCTCTGAGGAAGGATGTTCTTGCTCTCGAGGGAGTGCAGCGAAGGTTTACCAGACTTATAAAATTCTAACAGGACTAGACAGGGTAGATGCAGGGAAGATGTTACCAATGATGGGTGTGTCCAGAACCAGGGGTCACAGTCTGAGGATTCAGGATAAACCATTTTGGAGAGAGATGAGGAGACATTTCTTCACCCAAAGAGTGGTGAGCCTGTGGAATTCATTACCACAGGAAGTAGTTGATACTAAAACTTTGAAAATATTCAAGAGGCGGCTGGATACAGCACTTGCGAAGAATGGGATCAAAGGCTATGGGGAGAAAGCAGGATTAGGCTATTGGATGATCAGCCATGATGGTGATGAATGGCGGAGCAGGCTCGAAGGGCCAAATGGCCTCCTCCTGCTCCTATCTTCTATGTACCTATGTACCTTCCTCCTTTGAGTTTTGAATGTCCCCAACCTTCTAGACATACAAAAGCCTCCTTTTCCATTTTGACGAGGTTCACAATATCCCTCGTAATCCAAGACTCCCTGAACTTCCCAAACTTATCCTTCGTTCTCTCAGGAACGTGACTTTCCTGAATCCTAATCAACTGTCGCCGCACCCAATCCAAATTCTTCAATTCCTGTCTAATGTTACCGTAATTTGCCTTTCCCCAGTTTAGTAACTTAACGCGAGGGTTACCCTCATCCCGATTCAAAAGTACCCTAAAACTTTCGGAATTGTGGTCACTACTCCCAAAATGATCGGCCCAAACTCGGGGAGGCCCCTTCCAGCAACCCGACCCGGAGGGACACCGCCCAGCGACCCAGAGAGGCCCCGCCCAGCGACCCGACCCGGAGGGACACCGCCCAGCGACCCAGAGAGGCCCCGCCCAGCGACCCGACCCGGAGAGGCCCCGCCCAGCAACCCGACCCGGAGAGACCCCGCCCAGCAACCCGACCCGGAGAGACCCCGCCCAGCAACCCAACCCGGAGAGACCCCGCCCAGCGACCCGACACGGAGAGACCCCACCCAGCAACCCGACCCGGAGAGGCTCCGCCCAGCGACCCGACCCGGAGAGGCCCCGCCCAGCAACCCGACCCGGAGAGACCCCGCCCAGCAACCCAACCCGGAGAGGCCCCGCCCAGCGACCCGGAGAGACCCCGCCCAGCGACCCGGAGAGGCCCCGCCCAGCGACCCGGAGAGGCCCAGCGACCCGGAGAGGCCCCGCCCAGCAACCCGACCCGGAAAGGCCCCGCCCAGCAACCTGACCCGGAGAGGCCCCGCCCAGCAACCCGACCCGGAGAGGCCCCGCCCAGCAACCCGACCCGGAGAGGCCCCGCCCAGCAACCCGACCCGGAGAGGCCACGCCCATCGACTCGGAGAGGCCCCGCCCAGCGACCCGACCCGGAGAGGCCCCGCCCAGTGACCCGACCCGGAGAGGCCCCGCCCAGTGACCCGACCCGGAGAGACCCTGCCCAGCAACCCGGCCCGGAGAGGCCCCGCCCAGCGACCCGACCTACCTGGAGATGGAAGAAAGAAACATCCATGTGGAGGCCCGACTGGGCCCACTTCAAGACCCGACCCCAGGAGTGCTCAGGGAGGCAACAGACCACGGGACTCAGCCAAACCTGCCTCAGGAAGCCCCTGCCCACGACCCAGGACCCCCGAAATGGCTGAGATCCTGCACGAGGATCCGAACACGCTGCAAGGTATTCCCGTGCCTGTAGAATGGCGGGACCCCACCAGATTGCAAACCTGCCCCCCTAACAACCCCTCTACCTCAACCACCGCCCGGGACCCCGCCAGATTGCAAACCTGCCCCCCTAGCAACCCCTCTACCTCAACCAGCACCCGGGACCCCGCCAGATTCGACCCTGGAAACCTAAGCAGCGCCCTGGTCTCCGCCAGCGCCCTGGACCCCGCCAGATGCAACCACCTACCTTCCACAAGGGTTGACATCTCCCATCGGATCCCAGGACAATCCAGCAGCAGCCGCCAACTGAGGAAGCGAGGGAAATGCAGCGGTCTGCAGGTTAGACTGAAGCAACGCGGTTTCAAGTCCCCTCTCCCCAGCATACTCCTGGCAAACGTCCAAGCGATCGAAAACAAGCTGGATGAACTTAACGCCAGACTTACCTCTGAGGGAAGTAAGAGACTGCTGTGTGCTCTGTTTCACAGAGACATGGCTCACCCCGCCTCACCGGACTGTGCCATACAACCTGAAGGCTTCTCTATTCACCGGGCCGACCGCACGGCATCTTCAGGCAAAGCGAAGGGTGGAGGGGTTTGCCTCCTCATCAACTCCTCCTGGTGCTTGGATGTGGTGACCCAGGCGACCTACTGCTCCCCAGACCTGGAATACTTGACCGTAAAGTGCCGCCCATACTATCTTCCACGTGAGTTCACTTCAGCCATTATCACAGCCGTCTACATCCCACCCCAGGCAGAAGTGAGGAAGGCGCTGGATGAACTGTACACAGTCATAAACAACTATGAAACAGAACACCCGGAGGCCTTGTTCATTGTGGCCGGAGACTTCAACAAAGCCAACCTCAAGAGTGTACTGCCAAAATTCCACCAGCACATCTCCTGTACCACCCAGGGCGACAATATTCTTGACCACTGTTACTCAAAAATAGAGGGCACCTACTGTTCCATCCCCCAACCGCAAGAGCCTGCGCAGACCAGCTGGCAGAGGTGTTTGTGGACATCTTGAACCTGTCCCTACTCCACTCCGCGGTCCCCACCTGCTTAAAGAAGACCACCATCATACCGGTACCAAAGAAGAACCAGGCAATGTGCCTCAATGACTACCGTCCGGTGGCCCTGACTTCAGTCGTGATGAAGTGCTTTGAGAGGCTGATCATGAAGCGCATCACCTCCATACTCCCGGAACGCCTTGCATACTGCCGCAACCGGTCCACAGCAGACGCCATCTTCCGGCCCTACACTCATCCCTGGAGCACCTCGACAACAATTATTCCTATATCACACTCCTATTTATTGACTACAGCTCCGTCTTCAACACCATAATCCCAGCCAAGCTCATATCAAAACTCCAAAACCTAGGACTTGGCTCCTTGCTCTGCAACTGGGTCCTCGATTTTCTGACCCACAGACCACAATCAGTAAGAATAAACAACAACACCTCCTCCACGATAGTCCTCAATACCGGTGCCCCGCAAGGCTGCGTACTTAGCCCCCTACTCTACTCCCTGTACACACATGACTGCGTGGCAAAACTTGGTTCCAACTCCACCTACAAATTTGCTGACGATACGACCATAGTGGGCCGGATATCGAATAACAATGAGTCCGAATACAGGAGGGAGATAGAGAACCTAGTGGAGTGGTGTAACGACAACAATCTCTCCCTCAATGCCAGCAAAACTAAAGAGCTGGTCATTGACTTCCGGAAGCAAAGTACTGTACACACCCCTGTCAGCATCAACGGGGCCGAGGTGGAGATGGTTAACAGTTTCAAATTCCGAGGGGTGCACATCTCCAAAAATCTGTCCTGGTCCACCCACGTCGACGCTGTCACCAAGAAAGCACAACAGCGCCTATACTTCCTCAGGAAACTAAGGAAATTCAACATGCCACATTAACCCTTCCCAACTTTTACAGATGCACTATAGAAAGCATCCAATCGGGCTGCATCACAGCCTGGTATGGCAACTGCTCGGCCCAGGACCGCAAGAAACTTCAGAGAGTCGTGAATACCGCCCAATCCATCACACAAACCTGCCTCCCATCCATTGACTCCGTCTACACCTCCCGCTGCCGGGGGAAAGCGGGCAGCATAATCAAGGATCCCTCCCACCCGGCTTACTCACTCTTCCAACTTCTTCCATCGGGCAGGAGATACAGAAGTCTGAGAACACGTATGAACAGATTCAAAACCAGCTTCTTCCCCGCTGTCACCAGACTCCTAAATGCCCCTCTTATGGACAGACCTCATTAACACTACACCCTGTATGCTTCATCCGATGCTGGTGCTTATATAGTTACATTGTGTACCTTATGTTGCCCTATTATGTATTTTCTTTTATTCCCTTTTCTTCCCATGTACTTAATGATCTGTTGAGTTGCTCGCACCTCAGTACACGTGACAATAAAGAAACCCAAATCTAAATCCAAATCCAAATGTTCCCCTACTGAAACCTCGACCACCTGTCCAGGCTCATTCCCCAATTCCAGGTCCAGTCCCGCCCCTTCCCCAGTTGGACTATCTACATATTGCACCAAGAAGGCTTCCTGGATACACCTTACAAACTCTGCCCCATCCAAACCCCCAGCACTAGGTGAGTCCCAGTCAATATAGGAGAAATTAAAATTCCCGACCAGAACAACCCTGTTACTTTTGCTATGTTCTGGCTATGTTACTGGACTAGCTTCAAACTGCATTGAGAGATGTGTGTTTAAATCACCCCACTGTAGCTGGCAAATGGAAATTTTAAAAGTCTGAAATAAAAAGCTCGGGTTACTAATGGCGACCAGGTCTCCGCGTGACTCAGCAACCTGTGTTTTCACCGCACTCGGCAATGTACCAACTGCAGAGCAGTTGGGGTGGACAATGAATTCTGGCCTTTCCAGCAACACTTACATCCGTCGGATGAATAGAAAAAAAAATCACAGATACACCCTCACTGGCAAAGAGCAACCAAACCTGGGAAATTCTCAGAGTGGAAATACCTGGTCATGGAACGTTCAGGGAAAGTGAATTCTCCATAATAGACTTTGTCGATGTAATTCAGGGGGACCCTCCGGCAGTACTGGTATGTCAGCACCATGAAATCATACTTGCAGATGAGCAGACTTTTCTCACAGATCAACACAATGCGTTCCTTCTCATTGTTCCAATGATCGACCCTGTAACAGGAAGAAGTTCTGCCATTAGCACTGGAGCGAGAACACATGTAAACCAGACCCCCGAGACGGTGATGGGGGGGGGGGGGGGGGTTAGGGTTTGGGTTAGGGTTGGTGGGGGGGGGGGGGGGGGGGGGGGGGGGGGGGTCCGATTCACCAGCTTCTCAAAACTAAAATACTGCAGCTTCTGCAATTCTGAAATAAACCCAGATAATCTTGGGAATCCTCAGCACGTCGGGCAGCCTCCAGGGAGAGAGAGAAACGACTTTCAGATTGACGATGTTGATCGGAGCTTGAGAGAGGTAGCGATGTAACAGGATTGAAGCAAAAATTGTAGAATTATTATTTATCTGGCACCCTTATTGTAATGAAACGTGTCACAGTGATATTAACGCAACTAAATTAAAACTTGAGAAAAGTGGGAGATTTAGACGTTAAGTGGGAAAGATAGAAAATCCCCAGCCGATGGGGACGGGGGGGATGGGGAATCCCGCTGCCGATGGGGAATCCCGCTGCCGATGGGGAATCCCGCTGCCGGTGGGGCCGGGGGGATGGGGAATCCCGCTGCCGATGGGGAATCCCGCTGCTGGTGGGGAATCCCGCTGCCGGTGGGGAATCCCGCTGCCGGTGGGGAATCCCGCTGCCGGAGGGGAATCCCGCTGCCGATGGGGAATCCCGCTGCCGATGGGGCCGGGGGGATGGGGAATCCCGCTGCCGGTGGGGAATCCCGCTGCCGATGGGGAATCCCGCTGCCGGTGGGGCCGGGGGATGGGGAATCCCGCTGCCGGTGGGGAATCCCGCTGCCGGTGGGGAATCCCGCTGCCGGTGGGGCCGGGGGGATGGGGAACCCCACTGCCGGTGGGGAATCCCGCTGCCGGTGGGGAATCCCGCTGCTGGTGGGGATGGGGAATCCCGCTGCCGGTGGGGACGGGGGGATGGGGAATCCCACTGCCAGTGGGGAATCCCGCTGCCGGTGGGGAATCCCGCTGCCGGTGGGGAATCCCGCTGCCGGTGGGGACGGGGGAATGGGGAATCCCACTGCCGGTGGGGCCGGGGGATGGGGAATCCCGCTGCCGGGGGGGAATCCCGCTGCCGGTGGGGACGGGGGGATGGGGAATCCCGCTGCCGGGGGGGAATCCCGCTGCCGATGGGGAATCCCGCTGCCGGTGGGACGGGGGGATGGGGAATCCCGCTGCCGGTGGGGAATCCCGCTGCCGGGGGGGAATCCCGCTGCCCGATGGGGAATCCCGCTGCCGGGGGGGAATCCCGCTGCCGATGGGGAATCCCGCTGCCGGTGGGGCCGGGGGGATGGGGAATCCCGCTGCCGGTGGGGACGGGGGGATGGGGAATCCCGCTGCCGGTGGGGAATCCCGCTGCCGGTGGGGACGGGGGGATGGGGAATCCCGCTGCCGGTGGGGAATCCCGCTGCCGGTGGGGAATCCCGCTGCCGATGGGGCCGGGGGGATGGGGAATCCCGCTGCCGGTGGGGAATCCCGCTGCCGGTGGGGCCGGGGGGATGGGGAATTCCGCCCAAGGGGTTTAGAGCAATAATCCTTGAGGTTGGGGCCCAGGCAGATGGAGGCAGAGCTGCCAATGCTGCAGTGATTCAATCAGGAATGCTGGAGAGAGTAGAAGTGGAGGCGCGCACGGACCTCGGAGGGTGGTGGGGTTGGAGATTCCAGAGACTGGGAGGGGTTTGAAACAAGGAAGACCCAGAGGGATGATCTGTGATTGGACAGTAATAGAGTCACAGGGTCATTGCAGAAGGAGGCTGTTCAGCCTATAGAATCCATGTTGGCTCTTTGGATGTCCAATTGGTCCCATCCTTCCGCCCTACCCCTGGAGCCTGTTACCAGGATGCGCATTTTGAAGATGAAAATCTTTCTCTGGCAGGATTTTCAAAAATAACTGCGACCCTCCACAGACATACACACAATCTCGCATTCCACAAAGTGGGATGAAGATAGACACTCAACCCCAGAGAAACATGAAAGACTCCATTCCTTATCAATTCACACCATCCTGAGGCTTTCCCAGTGTTTCTGAGATGAGACATCAAACTGCAATAATAATAATCATAATAACAATAATCGCTTATTGTCACTAATAGGCTTCAATGAAGTTACTGTGAAAAGCCCCTAGTCACCACATTCCGGCGCCTGTTCGGGGAGGCTGGTACGGGAATTGAACCGTGCTGCTGCCTTGTTCTGTATTACAAGCCAGCTGTTTAGCCCACTGTGCTAAACCAGCCCCTTGTTCTGAAACAATAACTGCAGCAGAGATGAACCAATTTCTTTGAAATATTCAACCAGTGAGATACTTCAAGGCCTCCTCACCAACCACGAGGAGGAGAACAAATGACCAATGTTGTATTAAACACAGGCTGATTGGAGCTATGTGCCCTCTTTGAAGTTCTGTGCCTGGTTTGCAAAGTGACCATGCTGAGAAGATCTGATCAAAAACTGTCGGTATTCACTCCATGCAATTACACCTCGGTGGGCAGCTGAACAAAATAACTGCAACGTTGCAACATTGAATGTAGACCAGCCAAGGAACTGCTGACAAAATATTCCTTTGTTTCATTGGGTGCGATTTACTGGCTCATCTCGGCCAATGCGCTGACGCAACGAGGCCGTGAATCTCGCGACATTCATCCGAACCTTGCAAGACGTCACGCCCGGGAACTAACGGCCCCCCTGGCTTTCCCTCTAGCACCTTGACAGTACCACCCTGGCACCCTAGCCCTGCCACAGTGCCCAGACTGGCAGGGTGGCACTGCCATGGGTATGACAGGGTGGATGAGGGAGTATGAATGGTGTGAGGGCGTGGGATGGGGGGGGGGGATGAATGGTGGGTATGAAGGGTCCCCATAAAGATTGGTTTAAGGGTGGGGGTCCTAAAGGTGGTGAGACCTGAAAAGGGGCGGGCCCTCAGCGACCTCACAGTGGGGTGCCCTCACTGCGGCAGGCGGGGGGGGGGGGGTCATGCCCATGGGCGAGGGGTGTGGGGGAGCCTCAGGGTCACTAAGAGATCAGGGCACCCTTTTAAAATGGCAGCCGGTTCTTTGAAGACCTGGTCTCACTGACGGGTTTAGCTCCCCAGTGTTGAATGGGTTTCTGAGGGCGGGATTCTCCGGTGTACCAGCCACGTTTCCCAGCATGGCCCACCCCCGCCGGCCAATGGGGGTTTCCCATTCTGGCCACCCGGTCCTGTCAGGAAACCCGGGAGCGTGTAGCCGGCAGACTGGAAGTGCCCGCCGATGGGGAATACCGCTGTAAGTGTGGCCTGAACCAGGCAGAAACTCCCTAAGACCCAAAAAGGTGACCAAATGTGGTTAGATAGCGGGCGTGGATCTCACTCAAATAGCCTGCGGGAAACACCCTGCCAAAATCACCCAAAACATGCCTTAGAAATGTTTTGGTTGAATCGCGCCCAGCTGGAAACATCCTATGAGCCTGTCCTCTGCCCCCCCCCCCCCCCCCCCCCCCCCCCCGCCTGCCGCAGTGTGCCAGGCGTAATGGTCTGTGTGGGAACTCATCAAATGAATGTGACATAGGAATTCTGGTCGCATTCTACCAAGTCTTTTATTTAAAAAAATAGTTTCAATGAACATATCTCCTTTGTTTAACCTCAGGAAACCTGGCTGGATAATCCTTTACAACATCGAAGTGTAAATACTGGAACAGAATCAGCGAAGCGTATCCTCTCTCAATTCTCTAAAGACCCTGTTATGTTGAAACTTGGGGTAGAATTTTGTGAATGGCACGAATCACCCGTCACAGAGTCACCAGGCAACACCCACCCGCTGACACTCAAAATCCCTCGGACATTTAATGCTCATTAAATATTGATTGGCGGTGTGCATGACGTCCGTCCACCCTTCGAGGGAAGTCCCACCCCTGAGAGCTTTGGCCGACAGCTCTCCATCCCGGTCATTGCCAGCCACACAGACCCCAGAGTCCCAACATAAGTCAATCACCAATAATTTGTGTATTCCTGAGATCTTCAACCCTTGACTACTCCACTGAGTTACAGACACCAGATTTATAAATAAAACATTAACAAATGTTTATTCATAACAAGAGGAAAAGATGAATACTTAAAGAAATAACACAGCAATGATCTACCAATCTATTTATTCCCAAAACCCCGTCCCACCCAGACACACACAAGACAGACACAAGGTAAGGGTTGAAGAGGATTGGGAAGAAATTAGCTTTAAATTGAGAAGTGTGAGGTAGTTTTCATTGTAGTGGTTGTGCTGTCTGGGAATAGATTTTCAGGTCAGCGCAGTTCAGTGTTACCAGATGGAGTTAGGTACAGGATGTTCAGATCAGCGCAATTCTGCTCTTCTACCATCAGATGATGCTTTCACCTCGCTGTCAGGTTCCTGGTCTTTAACTGTGGAATTCACTGGCTTTCACTTGCCTAATTTCTGTGCAGAACTCTAGTGGTTTTATCAGGAATGCTGGATGCTCTCACCTTAAACTTCAATCTTGAGCTCTTTCCAGACCCTGAGACAAGGAGTTAAAAGATTACCAACCTGTAGAAAACAGCTGGCGCTTTCACATCTCTTTTCAAGAGATCTCTTTCCAAGTTCTGATGCCTGTCTGCCCTTTACAACAAGGACGCCTCTGCAGATTTAAATCTAATGCCTCTTAAAATCATCTGGCAAAGAGAGAATGAGAGAGAGTCTTCAAGCTCCTTACTAGCTGGCTTCCTTCACAGAATTGAACACAAAATAGAACTCTCCAGAAGACCCAGCTTCTTCCTGAAAGATCCTGAATGGCTCCATCAATCACAGGCAACAATAGGAGACGGCGGAGAACTCTACGTTCATACGTTCAAAAGTTCATAAGATATAGGAGTAGAATTCGGCCATTCGGCCCATCAGCTCTCCCCTGCCATTTCCTCATGGCTGCTATGTTCCTCATCTGCTACCTACAATGCTACAGACCAAGAGCTGGATTGCAAAATCATCCAGAACATCTCCTCCCGAGAACACATGACCTCGGAGCCGGAGTCGGCAATTTAGCCTCCCGAGCCTAAACACCCTCAATGTGATCATGGCTGATCCCATCCTGTCCTCAACTCCATCGTCCTGCCCGTTCTCCATAACCTTTCAACCCATTACCAATTAAAAATCTGTCTAACTCCTCCTAAAATTTACTCCCTGCCCCAGCATCCACTGCACTCTGGGGTAGCGAATTCCACAGATTCACAACCCTTTGGGAGAAGTCGTTTCTCCTCATCTCTGTTTTAAACTTGCTATCCCTTATTATAAGATTATGACCTCTCGTTTTAGAATGTCCACAAGAGCAAGCATCAGCTCCACGCCTACTTTAACCGGGCCTTTTAGCATCTTGTACACCTCAATTTGATCTCCCCTCATTCTTCTAAACTCTGCAGAATGTACAGGCCTAAATTGTTCAATCTCTCCTCATACGACAAACCCCTCGTCTCTGGAATCAATCTAGTGAACCTCCTCTGAACTGGCTCCAATGCCACGATATGATTGACTGCTTGCCAAGTCATCACATTGAAATCACCGGTTCTGCCACACAACCTAAAGGGGACACCTTGGCCTGGTCCATCAGGACAGGAGTGTTCCAGTCCTGCCTAAAATCTGTAGTTTAACAGAAATCCCAAATAGCGCAGTAGAACAAAGAGCAAAGAAACGCCTGCGCCGACCATGCTGCCCGTCTAAACTAAAACCTTCTACACTTCCGGGGTCCGTATCCCTCTATTCCCATCCTATTCCTGTATTTGTCAAGATGCCCCTTAAATGTCACTATCGTCCCTGCTTCCACCACCTCCTCCGGCAGCGAATTCCAGGCACTTACTACCCTCTGTGTAAAAAAACTTGCCTCGAACATCTCCTCTATACCTTGCCCCTCGCACCTTAAACCTATGCCTCCTAGTAATTGATCCCTCTACCCTGGGAAAACACCTCTCACTATCCACTCTGTCTATGCCCATCATAATTTTGTAGACCTCTATCAGGTCGCCCCTCAATCTCCGTCGTTCCAGTGAGAAAAAACAGTTTATTCAACCGCTCCTCATAGTTAATGCCCTCCATACCAGGCAACATCCTGGCAAATCTCTTCTGCACCCTCTCTAAAGCCTCCACATCCTTCTGGTGGTGTGGCGACCAGAATTGAACACTATACTCCAAGTGTGGCCTAACTAAGGTTCTATACAGCTGTAACATGACTTGTCAATTTTTATACTCAATGCCCCGGCCAATGAAGGCAAGCATGCCGTATGCCTTCTTGACTACCTTCTCCACCTGTGTTGCCCCTTTCAGTGACCTGTGGACCTGTACACCTAGATCTCTCTGACTGTCAATACGTTTGAGGGTTCTACCATTCACTGTATATTCCCTACCTGCATTAGACCTTCCAAAATGCATTACCTCACATTTGTCCGGATTCAACTCCATCTGCCATCTCTCTGCCCAAGTCTCCAAACGATTTAAATCCTGCTGTATCCTCTGACAGTCCTCATCGCTATCCGCAATTCCACCAACCTTTGTGTCGTCTGCAAACTTACTAATCAGACCAGTTACATTTTCCTCCAAATCATTTGTATATACTCCGAACAGCAAAGCTCTCAGCACTGGCACTGAGAGGGCAGCACGGTAACATAGTGGTTAGCACTGTGGCTTCACAGCGCCAGGGTCCCAGGTTCGATTCCCCGCTGGGCCACTGTCTGTGCGGAGTCTGCACGTTCTCCCCATGTCTGCGTGGGTTTCCTCCGGGTGCTCCGGTTTCCTCCCACAGTCCAAAGATATGCAGGTTAGGTAGAGTGGCCATGATAAATTGCCCTTAGTGACCGAAAAAGGTTGGGAGGGGTTATTGGGTTATGGGGGTAGGGTGGAAGTGTGGGCTTAAATGGGTCGGTGCAGACTCGATGGGCCGAATGGCCTCCTTCTGCACTGTATGTTCTATGTTGTTCTTTGTTCACTGATCCCTGCGGAACACCACAAGTCACAGCCCTCCAATCAGAAAAGCACCCTTCCATTGCTACTCTCTGCCTTCTATGATCTAGCCAGTTCTGTATCCACCTTGCCAGCTCACCCCTGATCCCGTGTGAACTTCACCTTTTGTAGCAGTCTACCATGAGAGACCTTGTCAAAGGCCTTACTGAACTCCATATAGACAACATCCACTGCCCTACCTGCATCAATCATCTTTGTGACCTCCTCGAGAAACTCAATCAAGTTAGTGAGACACAACCTCCCCTTCACAAAACCATGCTGCCTCTCACTAATACATCCATTTGCTTCCAAATGGGAGTAGATCCTGTCTCGAAGAATTCTCTCCAGTAATTTCCCTATCACTGACGTAAGGCTCACTGGCCTGTAGTTCCCTGGATTATCCTTGCTACCCTTCTTAAACAAAGGAACAACATTGGCTATTCTCCAGTCCTCCGGGACATCACCTGGAGACAGTGAGGATCCAAAGATTTCTGTCAAGGCCTCAGCAATTTCTTCTCTAGCCTCCTTCAGTATTCTGGGGTAGACCCCATCAGGCCCTGGGGATTAATCCACCTTAATATTTTTCAAGACGCTCAACACCTCGTCTTTTTGGATCTCAATGTGACCCAGGCTATCTACACACCCTTCGCCAGACTCAACATCCACCAATTCCTTCTCTTTGGTGAATACTGATGCAAAGTATTCATTTAGTACCTCGCCCATTTCCTCTGGCTCCACACATAGATTCTCTTGTCCATCCTTCAGTGGGCCAACCCTTTCCCTGGCTATCCTCTTGCTTTTTATGTACGTGTAAAAAGCCTTGGGATTTTCCTTAACCCTATTTGCCAATTACTTTTCATGATCCCTTTTAGCCCTCCTGACTCCTTGCTTAAATTCCTTCCTACTTTCCTTATATTCCACACAGGCTTTGTCTGTTCCCAGCCTTCTAGCCCTGACAAATGCCTCCTTTTCTTTTTGACAAGACCTACAATATCTCTCGTTATCCAAGGTTCACGAAATTTGCCATATTTATCCTTCTTCCTCACAGGAACATGCCGGTCCTGAATTCTTTTCAACTGATATTTCAAAGCCTCCCATATGTCAGATGCTGATTTACCCTCAAACATCCGCCCCCAATCTAGGTTCTTCAGTTCCTGTTTAATATTATTATAATTAGCCTTCCCCCAATCTAGTACATTCACCCTGGGACCACTCTTATCCTTGTCCACCAGCACTTTAAAACTTACTGAATTGTGGTCACTGTTCCCGAAATGCTCCCCGACTGAAACGTCTACTACCTGGCCGGGCTCATTCCACAATACCAGGTCCAGTACAGCCCCTTCCCTAGTTAAGAACAAAGAACAAAGAAAATTACAGCACAGGAACAGGCCCTTCGGCCCTCCCAGCCTGCGCCGATCCAGATCTTTTATCTAAACCTGTTGCCTATTTTCCAAGGATCTACTTCCCTCTGTTCCCCGCCCGTTCATATATCTGTCCAGATGCATCTTAAATGTTGCTATCGTGCCCGCCTCTCCCACCTCCGCTGGCAAAGCGTTCCAGGCACCCACCACCCTCTGCGTAAAAAACGTTCCACGCACATCTCCCTTAAACTTTCCCCCTCTCACCTTGAAATCGTGACCCCTTGTAATTGACACCCCCACTCTTGGAAAAAGCTTGTTGCTATCCACCCTGTCCATACCTCTCAATTTTATAGGCCCCAATCACGTCTCCGCTCAACCTCTGTCTTTCCAACGAAAACAATCCTAATCTACCCAACATTTCTTCATAGCTAGCACCCTCCATACCAGGCAACATCCTGGTGAACCTCCTCTGCACCCTCTCTAAAGCATCCACATCCTTCTGGCAATGTGGCGACCAGAACTGCACGCAGTATTCCAAATGTGGCCTAACCAAAGTCCTATACAACTGTAATGTGACCTGCCAACTCTTGTACTCAATATCCCGTCCAATGAAGGCAAGCATGCAGTATGCCTTCTTGACCACTCTATCAACCTGCACAGCCACCTTCAGGGTACAATGGACCTGAACTCCCAGATCTCTCTGCACATCAATTTTCCCCAGGTCTCTTCCATTGACCGTATCGTCCGCTCTTGAATTAGATCTTCCAAAATGCATCACCTCGCATTTGCCTGGATTGAACTCCATCTGCCATTTCTCTGCCCAACTCTCCAATCTATCTATATTTTGCTGTATTCTCTGACAGTCCGCCTCGCTATCTGCAACTCCACCAATCTTAGCATCATCTGCAAACTTGCTAATCAGACCACCTATACCTTCGTCCAGATCATTTATGTATATCACAAACAACAGTGGTCCGAGCACGGATCCCTGTGGAACACCACTCGTCACCTTTCTCCATTTTGAGACACTCCCTTCCACCACTACTCTCTGTCTCCTGTTGCCCAGCCAGTTCTTTATCCATCTAGCTAGTACACCCTGTACCCTATACGACTTCACTTTTTCCATCAACCTGCCACGGGAAACTTTATCAAATGCTTTACTGAAGTCCATGTATATGACATCTACAGCCCTTCCCTCATCAATTAACTTTGTCACTTCCTCAAAGAATTCTATTAGGTTTGTAAGACATGACCTTCCCTGCACAAAACCATGCTGCCTATCACTGATAAGTCTATTTTCTTCCAAATGTGAATAGATCCTGTCCCTCAGTATCTTCTCCAGCAGCTTCCCTACCACTGACGTCAAGCTCACAGGTCTATAATTCCCTGGATTATCCCTGCTACCCTTCTTAAACAAAGGGACAACATTGGCAATTCTCCAGTCCTCTGGGACCTCACCCGTGCTCAAGGATGCTGCAAAGATATCTGCTAAGGCCCCAGCTATTTCATCCCTCACTTCCCTCAGTAACCTGGGATAGATCCCATCCGGACCTGGGGACTTGTCCACCTTAATGCCTTTTAGAATACCCAAAACCTCCCCCTTCCTTATGCCGACATGACCTAGAGTATTTAAACATCCATTCCTCACCTCAACATCCATCATGTCCCTCTCCTTTGTGAATACCGATGCAAAGTACTCATTACGAATCTCACTCATTTCCTTTGACTACACGCATAAATTCCCTCTTTTGTCTGTGAGTGGGTCAATCCTTTCTCTAGTTACCCTCTTGCTCCTTATATACGAATAAAAGGCTTTGGGATTTTCCTTAACCTTGTTAGCCAACGATATTTCATGACCCCTTTTAGCCCTCTTTATTGCGCGTTTGAGATTTGTCCTACTTTCCCGATATTCCTCCAAAGCTTCATCAGTTTTGAGTCGCCTCGATCCTATGTATGCTTCCTTTTTCATCTTAGCTAGTCTCACAATTTCACCCATCATCCATGGTTCCCTAATCTTGCCATTTCTATCCCTCATTTTCACAGGAACATGTCTGTCCTGCACTCTAATCAACCTTTCCTTAAAAGACTCCCACATTTCAAATGTGGATTTACCCTTAAACAGCTGCTTCCAATCCACATTCCCTAGCTCCTGCCGAATTTTGTTATACTTGGCCTTTCCCCAATTTAGCACTCTTCCTTTCGGACCACTCTTGTCCTTGTCCATGAGTATTCTAAAACTTACGGAATTGTGATCGCTATTCCCAAAGTAATCACCGACTGAAACATCAACCACCTGGCCGGGATCATTCCCCAATACCAGGTCCAGTATGGCCCCTTCCCAAGTTGGACTATTTACATACTGCTCTAAAAAACTCTCCTGGATGCTCCTTACAAACTCTGCTCCATCTATGCCTCCAACACTACACGAATCCCATTCAATGTTGGGGAAGTTAAAGTCTCCCATCACGACCACCCTATTGCTCCTACATTGTTCTATAATCTGTCTACATATTTGTACCTCTACTTCACGCTCGCTTTTCGGAGGCCTGTAGTAAAGTCCCAACAATGTTACTGCACCCTTCCTATTTCTTAGCTCTATCCATATTGCCTCAGTGCTTGAATCCTCCATCGTGCCCTCCTTAATCACAGCTGCGATATCATCTCTGACCAGTAATGCAACTCCTCCACCCCTTCTACCTCCCTCTCTATCCCTCCTGAAGCATCTATACTCTGGGATATTTAGTTGCCGGTCTTGCCCATCCCTCAACCAAGTGTCAGTAATACCAATAACATCATATTCCCAGGTACTGATCCAAGCCCTAAGTTCATCTGCCTTACCTGAAAAAATGAAATCGCTTATTGTCACGAGTAGGCTTCAATGAAGTTACGGTGAAAAGCCCCTAGTCGCCACATTCCGGCGCCTGTCCTGGGAGGCTGGTACGGGAATCGAACCGTGCTGCTGGCCTGCTTGGTCTGCTTTAAAAGCCACGATTTAGCCCAGTGAGCTAAACCAGCCCCTGGTTTAGCTCACTGGGCTAAAGCACTGGCTTTTACCTAAACCTACTACACTTCTCGCATTAAAACAAATGCACCTCAGACCACCTGTCCCTTTGCGATCATCATCTCTTCCCTGTCTACTCTTCCCCTTAGTCACAGTGAGTTTATTGTCTCGTACCTTACTGGCTTTAGTTGCTGCCTCTTTACTGACCTCTAACTTCCTAATCTGGTTCCCATCCCCCTGCCAATTAGTTTAAAACCTCCCCAACAGTGTTAGCAAAAGCACCCCCTCGGACATTGGTTCCAGTCCTGCCCAGGTGTAGACCATCCGATTTGGCAGAGAGGGTATGGTCAGTAAGGAATGTGCTGAGAGGGACTGTGAGGCCCAGAAGCCTGTGTCACTCCACTGCCATAAAACCTGCCATCTTTGTGCAGACTGTTGGAGGTTCTGGGTGATGCCTGTGGGGAGATTTATTGGAGATCTTACAGCCCTGCGGAAAGAAAGGGAGTGAGGTAGGGAGTGTAGCAGACCGCATCTACACGCCACTGTAAATGTGCCCTTGTTAGAGTGGGTGGGTGCGTTTCACTTAGTCCCAGAGAATGACAAGGATTTTGTGTCAGCAGGAAAAATATCCCCAATTCTCCAGAGTGAGGCAAGTCATAATGAAGCGGGATGACCCCCTTGGCGAGCACAGTCAAGTTCAAAGAGCTGGCAAAGGGTATCAAGGGAGACTACATGCCCATATCATATGGGGCTGGTTTAGCACAGTGGGCTTGTAATGCAGAACAAGACCAGCAGCACGGTTCAATTCCCATACCGGCCTCCCCAAACAGGCGCCGGAATGTGGCGACTGGGGGATTTTCACAGTAACTTCATTGAAGCCTTCTTGTGACAATAAGTGATTATTAATTTTATTATTAATACAGCACGCACCTAGAGTGTGATCTTATTTAAGGATTGGCTGTGGGAGCCGCCCTCAGTTTACCTGCTCTTTAGCTTCCAACCTAACTCCCTAAAATCACTTTTTAGGGGCTGTTTAGCACAGGGCTAAATCACTGGCTTTGAAATCAGACCAAGCAGGCCAGCAGCACGGTTCGATTCCCGTACCAGCCTCCCCGGACAGGCGCCGGAATGTGGCGACTAGGGGCTTTTCACAGTAACTTAATTTGAAGCCTACTCGTGACAATAAGCGATTTTCATTTTTCATTTGACCTGTTAATGAGGTCGATCTGCCCTCGGCAATGACCTGGAGGATCAATGATGGCAGCCCCACAGTGGTTTTAGGTAAGTTCAGGGAACAGAAAGTCCCTGGCGTTTTCCCTGACTGCACAGTAACCCGGTCTGGCTCAACAAGCTCCATCAGAGGCCAAACCAGTCCTACACATGAATGTCCCTGCCATCTGGCTATCCAAAAACATCGCAGAAATGTAGCAGGGCCTGGGGGTGTAAAGAGTTGGTCTTCCTCGGTCATAGCGAAACAAACAGACCCGGTGCTAAAGACGGAGTTAGCACAGACTTCCCAAACCAAAACTGCAGTGGAAGAAGTTGCAGAGTGTTATTATTTGAAAAATGAGTTGCTGCTGAGGAAGTGAAGGGCCCCTCACACACCTACAGACAAGGAATGGGCAATGATCGACCAGCTGATGCTGCTGCTGAGGCACCAAGGGGAAATATTGAGACTAGCCCATGAAGTCCTGATGGCTGGACATGTCGCTGTGTGGGAAACCGTATGAGCCAGAATTCTAACTGGCCTTATCTCCACAAAGATATGCTGAGGTTCTGCAAAACCTGCCACACCTGTCTGGTATTGGGGAACCCACAGCCTCAAATCAACCGCACACCTGTGATCCATACCTTTGGGGGAACTTTCAACAAGGTGTTAGTGGATTGTGTGGGACCCCTGCCAAAAACAAAAGGGGGCTACCAGTATATTTTACTGTTATGGATGTAGCTACCTAATTCCCGAGGCCATTCCCCAGAAATATATCTCTACCAAGGTAGTGATGGAGGGATTAACGTAATTCTTTACCCAACATCCGATGGGGCTCAGATTTCACCTCTGGAATATTCCTCCAAGTCTCACACGTAACCTGGGCGTGACCCAGCTAACGTCCGGACTGTACCACCCACAGCCACAAAGGGTTTTCCTATGGTACCATCTGACCCAAAAAAACAATGATCTGGGCCCCACACTGTCACCAGTCCCCCATGGCTGGGATAAAGGATGGGTTTCTCCTGTTCACAGACAGTAGCTCACCCAATCAGTCCATTGGGTCTACTCCTTCTGAATTAGTCTGCGGACACCAAGGGGAGGGGTCCCCTGAAACTAACCAAGAACATTTCAGAACAGAAGGAAAGAGCTTCCGTGTTAGGTATATCTTCGTCTTCCACGATCGGCTCACAGGAATAGGACTCAGGAACAGTAAGAGAGAACACTCCTAAGTGAGACACAGCCAGAGTGAGTGTGGGTATCAGGAGTTTCAAACAGAGTGAGAATTCAGTGCAGAGCAGAAAGAGGTACTTTTTCCTTTGTTTTCTACCTTTTTCATTCTTCAGAGAAGCGTCTTGCCGCATTTGAGGCTACAAAGGAAAGAGTCGATTGATAAGTCGTGGGTAAGGTCAGGTAATTATTTACTACTTTTATCGCTGAAAATACTTATGGTGCTTTATCTTTGTAAGGACAATATTCAGCAGTAAAGGTAAAATCGCCACAGTCCCAGGTGACCAAAGGCTGCTTTTCCCTTTGAGGGGGAGAGCTGACTGGTGATGATTTAACCTGAGGATCGCCACACCTCAGGCGAGGGGCAAAGTTGTCCGAGGACACGGGGTGGACCATTTAGGACAGAGATGAGAAGAAATTTCTCCACCCAGAGAGTTGCCAGACTGTGGAATTCGCTACCACAGGAAGTAGTTGAAGCCAAAACATTGTATATTTTCAAGAAGCAGTTAGATACAGCACTTAGGGTGATGGGGATCAAAGGACATGACCCCTGAGAGGTCATTCCCCTCAAGTGTGTCGAAAGCAGTAGATCAGAATAGCCACAGGGGATTCCTGCTCTGCTGCCAGTCTTCATACTCTGCCTGGTGGTCACCCATAAACCAAAAGACAAATGAGCAGAATCAGGCCACTCGGCCCATCGAGTCTGCTCCACCATTAAATCATAGCTGATATATTTCTCATCTCCATTGTCCTGCCTTTACATAGATATAGAATTTACAGTGCAGAAGGAGGCCATTCGGCCCATCGAGTCTACACCGGCTCTTGGAAAGAGCACCCTACCCCCTACCCAAGGTCAACACCTCCACCCTATCCCCATAACCCAGTAACCCCAACCAATACTAAGGGCAATTTTGGACACTGAGGGCAATTTATCATGGCCAATCCATCTAGCCCGCACATCTTTGGACTGTGGGAGGAAACCGGAGCACCCGGAGGAAACCCAAGCACACACGGGGAGAATGTACAGACTCCGCACAGACAGTGACCCAAACTGGAATCGAACCTGGGACCCTGGAGCTGTGAAGCGATTGTGCTATCCACAATGCTACCGTGCTGCCCTATAACCCCTTCTCCCCATAACCCCTGATCCCCTTATTGATCAAGAACCTATCTATCTCTGTCTTAAAGACACTCAGTGATTTGGCCTCCACAGCCTTCTGCGGCAAAGAGTTCCACAGACTCAACACCCTCTGGCTGAAGAAATTCCTCCCCATCCTCCTCAGACCCTTCTGAGATTGTGTTCCAGTATTTCCTACAAGTGGAAACATCATCTCCACGTCCACTTTATCCAGGTCTCGCAGTGTCTTGTAAGTTTCAATAAGACCCCCTCATCCTTCTAAACTCCAACGAGTACAGACCCAGGGTCCTCAACTGTTCCTCAGTTCAACAAGTTCTTCATTCCAGGGATCATTCTTGTGAACATCCTCTGGACCCTTTCCAAGTCCAGAACATCCTTCCTTAGATATGGGGCCCAAAACTGCTCACAATACTCCAAATGGGGTCTGACCAGAGCCTTATACAGCCTCAGAAGTACATCCCTGCTCTTATATTCTAGCCCTCTCGACCTGAATGCTAACATTGCATTTGCCTTCTTAACTGCCGACTGAACCTGCACGTTAACCTCAAGAGAGTCTCGAACTAGGACTCCCAAGTCCCTTTGTGCTTCTGATTTCCGAAGCCTTTTCCCATTTAGAAAATAGTCTATGCTTCCATTCTTACTACCAAAGTGCATAACCTCACTTTTCCACATTGTATTTCATCTGCCAGTTCATTGCCCACTCTCCCAGCCTGTCCAAGTCCTTCTGCAGCCCCCTTGCTTCCTCAATATTACCTGTCCCTCTACAGATCTTTGTATCATCTGCAAACTTAGCAACAGTGCCTTCAGTACCTTCTTCCAGATCATTAATGTATATTGTGAAAAGTTGTGGTCCCAGCACAGACCCCTGAGTTACACCACTAGTCACCGGCTGCCATCCTGAAAAAGACCCCTTTATCCCCACTCTCTGCCTTCTGCCAGTCAGCCATGGCAGTATCGTGCCTGTAACACCATTGGAATCAGCCAGGATCATAATGAAGCAGGCTCGAAGGGCCGAATGGCCTCCTCCTGCTCCTATTTTCTATGTTTTCAAAAACATCGCGAAAGGTCATGAGGAAACAGGCAGACATGCCAAAGCCCGAACCCTTCAGCCAGGAGATGATGTGCTAGTTTTCCCATCGATACCAGCTGACCCCCTGAAACCTCCCTCAGTGGCCAGTGGAGGAGAGCAGAGTGAAGGGAATTGGGGAGGACAACTATTGAATTAATGCCCCAGACTGTAGGACATGTCGACATGTTGAAGTGGGGACAAGCAAGTAATTGTCTGTCAGATAGAAAAAGAATTGGAGGACAAGAGAGACAGTGAGGATGATTTAGAACCAGGCTTGGCGAGACCCAAATTGATCCCCTATCATTGGGTTGACAAACACAGTGGGCGCGATTCTCCCAGAGAGGGAGAAATCGTAAGGCTGGCGTCAAATCCGGGTGGGTTTGATGCCAGCCTCCGCCCCCCCCGACCGGGAACCGATTCTGGTCCCCGGTCGGGGCTAGTACGCCGCGGCCGTGAACTCCGGCATCGCGGGCTTAACGAATTTCGTTAAGCCCGCTTGCCAGAGATTACGCCGGCTGACGCGTCACATGACGTCAGCCGCGCATGCGCGGATTGGAAGACTCCAACCCACGCATGCGCGGATGATGTCATCGCGCATTTGCGCAAAACCCGCGCATGCGCGGGCCGGGATGCCCCTCAGCCGCCCCGCGAAGTGATACAGCGGGGCGGCGGAAGGACAAAGAGTGCGCGGGAATCGGACCCGCTGCCCGCGATCGGTGCCCACCGATCGCGGGCCCATGGCACCCTTGGCACGGCCGTGGTACTGCCGTGCCAATCGGTGCCATGGTTTTAAAAATCGGCACTTTACGGCCGTTTTTACGAACGGCCAGACCAGGTGTGTTTGCCGTTCGTAAAAACAGCCGTAAAGGGCTTGGAACTCGGCCCATCGGCCAGCTGAGAATCGCTGCTGGCCGTAAAAAAATGGCGGCAGCGATTCGTATCGGGAGTCGGGCGTGGGGGGGGGGGGGAGAATAGCGGGAGGGCGTCAGACTAGCGTGGCCGTAAAATTTTACGAACCCCGCTATTCTCCGCACCGTCGTGAGTGCGGAGAATTGCGCCCAGAGAGTTTAGAGAAACAAGACACCAAATCATTTTAATGCGGAATAAAGGCGAGACCTGGAAAGTGTGCTCACCATGTTTAACAGCATCGGTAAGAGACGAGCCACTGTCTCTGAACTAGTAACCCAGACACCCAGGCTAGCACTCCACAGAAATGGGTTCAAATCCCACCATGGTACTGGTAGAATTGAAATTCAATTAGAACATAGAACATAGAACGATACAGCGCAGTACAGGCCCTTCGGCCCTCGATGTTGCACCGACATGGAAAAAAACTAAAGGCCACTAATAAATCTGGAATCTAAAAAAAACAATTAATTTGCAGGATGTGGGCGTCACTGGCTGGGCCCAGCATTTATTGTCCATCCCAAGTTGCTCTTCAGGAGGTGGTGGTAGACGTCAAACAAAGAACAATACAGCACAGAAACAGGCCCTTCGGCCCTCCAAGCCTGCGCCAATCACGCGTCCTATCTAGACCAACCGCCTGTATCCTTCTATACCCCGTCTGTTCATGTGCCTATCCAGATAAGTCTTAAAGGTCGCTAACGTATCTGCCTCAACCACCTCCCTTGGCAGTGCATTCCAGGCCACCACCACCCTCTGTGTAAAAACCTTCCCCGCACATCCCCACTGAACCTTTCCCCCCTCACCTTGAACTTGTGCCCCCTTGGAATTCTCTATATTACAAAGAGCAGAGGTCCCAGTACTGATCCCTGCGGAACACCACTAGTTACAGATCTCCATTCAGAAAAACACCCTTCCACTGCTACTCTCTGTCTCTATGGCCAAGCCAGTTCTGGATCCATCCAGCTAGTTCACCCCTGACCCCATGTGATTTAATCTTTTGCAGCAGCCTGCCATGTATCAAATGCTTTACTAAAGTTCATGTAGACATCGTCCACAGCCCTTCCCTCGTCAATCATTTTTGTTACCTCCTCAAAAAATTCAATTAAATTAGTGAGACGTGACCTCCCTCACACAAAACCATGCTGTATGTCGCTAATAAGATCATTCACTTCCAAATGTGCATAGATCCTATCTCTGAGAATCTTTTCCAACAATTTCACTATCACTGATGTCATGCTCAGCGGCCTGTAGTTACCCAGGTTATCCTTGCAACGCTTCTATAAATAACAGGACAACATTGGCTATCCTCCAATCCTCTGGGATCTCACCTGTGGCCAACAAGAATACAAAGATATCCTTTAGAGGCCCAGTGATTTCATCTCTCGTCTCCCTCAGTAATCTGGGATAGATGCCATCCGGCCCTGGGGATTTGTCAACCTTAATACATTTTAATATACCTATCACTTCCTCCCTCGTAATAACGACCTGCTCTAAAGTGTTTACACATCCCTCTGAGAAACCGCCAATCAACGTGTCCCTCTACTTTGTGAATACCGACGCAAAATACTCATTAAGGATCTCACACATACTTCTCATGATCTCACAAGGAACTCACACTTTGCTTCCACACATAATTTCCCTCTTTTGTCCTTTAGTGGACTAACTCGCTAGCTGCCCTTTTGTTCCTAATATACCTATACAATGCCTTCGGCTTCTCCTTAATCTTGTTTGCCAAGGATATTTTGTGACCCCTTTTTGCCCTCAAACAGCCTCTCCCAATCAACAGCCTCCAAATCCTGTCTAATCTGGTTGGAGTTGGCCTTCCCCCAATTTAGCACCTTTACCCCAGGACAACACTCGTCCTTTTCCATGAGTATCCGAAAGCTTACGGAATTGTGGTCACTGTTTGCCACATATTCCCCCACTGCAACTTTGATGACCTGGCCGGGCTCGTTCCCTAGTACTAGGTTCAGTATAGCCCCCTCTCTAGTCGGACTATCCACATATTGTTCCAAAAAATCTTGACACACTTAACAAATTCCTCACCATCCAGACCCCTAGCCCTAAGGGATCTCCAGTCAATACGAGGAAAATTAAAGTCTCCCACTACAACAACCCTATTATTCCTACATCTATCCAGAATCTGCTTACATATTTGTTGTTCAACTTCCCGTGGGCTGTTGGGAGGCCTGTAGTACACTCCCATCATAGTGACTCCCTCCTTCCTGTTTCTGAGCTCTACCCACAGTGCCTCGTTACTTGATTCTTCCATGGTGTCCTCCCTCTGTACAGCTGGAATATGTTCTCTAACCAGTATTGCAACTGCCCCGCCTCTTTTCCCTTCCTCCCTGTCTCGCCTAAAACACCGATATCCTGGACTATTCAGCTGCCAGTCCTGTCCCTTTTTTAACCAAGTCTCCATTACCAGCCTCCCCGAACAGGGGCCGGAATGTGGCGACTAGGGGCTTTTCACAGTAACTTCATTGAAGCCTACTCATGACAATAAGCCATTTTCATTTTTCATTTCATTACAGCAACCACATCCAAGCTCCACATGTGAATCTTTTCGTTTGTTTGTCTTACCTGTTACACTCCGGGCATCGAGGCAGATATACTCCAGACCCACTGAGTTTGACCTCCCCCAGCCTGCCCTTCCTCTTCGCCAGCCTGGCCCTGGTATCATGCTCATAGGGGCTGGTTTAGCACAGGGGTAAATCAACATAGATCATAGAATTTACAGTGTAGGAGGCCATTCGGCCCATCGAGTCTGCACTGGCTCTTGGAAAGAGCACCCTACCCAAGCGCACACACCCACCCTATCCCCATAACCCAGTAATCCCACCCAAACTAAGGGCAATTTCGGACACTAAGGGCAATTTAGCATGGCCAATCCACCTACGCTGAATACAAATCGCTGGCTTTGAAAGCAGACCCAGGCAGGCCAGAAGCACGGTTCAATTCCTGTACCAGCGCCGGAATGTGGCGACTAGGGGCTTTTCACAGTAACTTCATTTGAAGCCTACTTGTGACAACAAGCGATTTTCATTTCATCCCCAGTCTCTACACTTGAAATGCTGCAGTCTCTGACGTGTAGGTACACCCACAGTGCTGTTAGGGGTGGGGATTTGGAGGTGGGGGGGGGGGGGGGGGGGAGTTCTTGGATTGTGAACCAGCAAATTTGAAAGTCAACCACATTGTCTGGAGTCACGTGTAGGCCAGACCGGGTAAGGAGTGCAGATTTCCTTCCCTAAAGGACATTAGTGAATCAGATGGGTTTTTACAACAATCGACAATGGTTTCATGGTCAGCTTTCGACTTCCAGATCATTACTAAATTGAAATTTCACCATCTGCAACGGTGGGTTTGGAACCCAGTTCCCTGGGTCACTGGATTACACGTCCAGTGACAGTACAACATCACCGCCTCCTGTAACCCCTGGTGGAGTTCCATAGAGGTCTTGATGTGAAAATCGGCCTTGGTATGAGGCGAAAATCAGGGTGGAGAGTGACTTGGAGGAGAAGCCCCAGGTGGTGGGGTTCCCAGGTATCTGCTGCTCTTGTCCTTCTAGATGGTAGTGGTGGTGGGTTTGGAAGGTGCTGCCGAAGAAACCTTGTTGAGTTCCTGCATCTTGTCGATGGTACACACGGAGGCTACTGTGCGTCAGTGGTGAAGGGAGTGAATGTTTGTGGAAAGGGGGAGCAATCAAGCGGGGCTGCTTTGTCCTGGGTGGTTTTGAGCTAGTTGAGTATTGTAGGAACTGCAATCATCCAGGCAAGTGGAGAGTATTCCATTACACTCCTGACTTGTGCCTTGTGGATGGTGGACATGTTTCTTTGGAGGTCTCAGTAATGGCGTCCATGAAACTATCATTGATTGTCGTAAAAAACATCTGATTCACTAAGGGAAGGAAATCTGCCGTCCTTACCTGGTCTGGTTGCCGTGTGACTCCAGACACACAGTAATGTGGGTGACTCTTAACTGCGTCTGAAATGACTGAGTAAGAAGTCTTACAACACCAGGTTAAAGTCCAACAGGTTTGTTTCAAACACGAGCTTTCGGAGCACGGCTCCTTCTTCAGGTGAATGGAAAGGCTTGTTCCAGAAATGTTTATATAGACACAGTCAGAGATGCCCCGGAATGCGAGCACCTGCAGGCAATCAAATCATCAAAGATGCAGAGAGAGAGGTAACTCCAGGTTAAAGAGGTGTGAATTGTCCCAAGCCAGTTCAGTCGGTAGGCCTCTGCAAGTCCAGGCTTGTTGGTGGGGGCCGAATGTAATGCGACATGAATCCCAGATCCCGGTTGAGTCCGCATTCATGCGTGCGGAACTTAGCTATAAGTTTTTGCTCAGCAATTTTGCGTTGTCGCGTCTCCTGAAGGCCTCCTTGTAGAATGCTGACCCGGAGATCAGAGGCTGAATGTCCTTGACTGCTGAAGTGTTCCCCAACTGGAAGGGAACAGTCCTGCCTGTTGATAGTCGCACGATGAAATGTCCACATCATGAAATGACTGAGTGAGACACTCGGTTCAAGGGCAATTAGGGATGGGCAACAAATGCTGACTGCATAGGCAGAATAGATAAGACAGCTGAAGAGACATTTATTAAAGGGATACTAGCAAGTGTCTTTGTCAATCTGAAGGAAGGAGATTTCTGCCTTCGGAATTCCAGATGGTTATTCCAATGGTGAATCATCGACCTTTGGAATCAGAAATACCACAGCCACATTCCAAATGTTGATGAAGCAGGTAGAGAGGGGCCGACCCAACTGTGTGGTGTACCTACAATAATATACTCCAGTCCCATAATACTACGAGGCCTGGATAGAGTGGACGTGGAGAGGATGTTTCCACTTGTAGGAAAAACTAGACCCAGAGGGCACAATCTCAGACTAAAGAGAAGATCCTTCAAAACAGAGATGAGGAGGAAATTCTTCAGCCAGAGGGTGGTGAATCTGTGGAACTCTTTGCCGCAGAAGGCTGTGGAGGCCAAATCACTGAGTGTCTTTAAGGCAGAGATAGATAGGTTCTTGGTCAATAAGGGGATCAGGGGATATGGGGAGAAGGCAGGAGAATGGGGATGAGAAAATATCAGCCATGATTGAATGACAGAGCAGACTCGATGGGCCGAGTGGCCTAATTCTGCTCCTATGTCTTATGGTCTTAATACAACTGGCACACAGGTCCATAGATTTAAGCTAGGTGAAGGTTTCCGTGATGAATTGTGATATGGAAGCACAGCCAGAAAGGGGGAATTTTCAAAAGGAAATCGGAGAAATGCGAGAGGGGAAAATAAACTGCACAGCAATGGTTGGGGTGGGGGGGGGGGGGGGGGGCTGTGGATGGAACTAATTGGCTAGCTCTTTCAAACAGGATCAGAAGGCAGAGTCAACATTACAACATAAGAACTAGGAGCAGGAGTCGGCCATCTGGCCCCTCGAGCCTGCTCCGCCATTCAATTAGATCATGGCTGATCTTTTGTGGAGATGGAATGGGCACCTTCTGACTGATATTGAGTCATTTCTGCAGCACTGGAATAAGGTGTCTCTGGGTGTGTGACTCACTGATTTCCAGCAGATTGACTGGTTTGTACTGAGCACATTGAGCTGTATTAGCTACACTGCCTGAGCAAGGTCATTCTGAAGGCTATTAGGCTCACGGACCAGTTTCTTGAACAAACATGGCAGAGTTAGCACAGGGTGGAGTTTGATGAAGATGAATCATTAACAGAAAGACAATCACAATCAATATTGAGATGGGATCTGATGGAACATTTTATTTAACAAGGGTGATTGGGAGGAGGAGGCAGGGCTGCATTGGAGGAAAGTTCCATCTGCTTTTCCTCAATTAACAAATTGTGATATATCAGCTAAAAGACTGGAGGCGAAGAAGGAAGCTGTCAGAACATGGCTGATAATTCGCTTTACTCTCTCTACCAATATGAAGAATAGAAAATAAGAAACAAACTGAATTAAATTAAAATGATATTTTAAGTATATTTTTTGGTTGTACGAACTGCATGGGGTCTTTGCTCTCTAGAAATATCGATTTGCTGTCAGTTTTCTCAATCTTACACTTGGATTAATATTCCTTTAACTTCAGTGAAAGAAAATGCATTCTCCCCCGTTTATCCCCCTCACTATTACTCACTCTCCCCCGTTTATCCCCCTAACTATTACTCACTCTCCCCTGTTTAACCCCTCTCACTATTACTCACTCTCCCCTGTTTAACCCCTCTCACTATTACTCACACTCCCCTGGTTAACCCCTCTCACTATTGCTCACACTCCCGTTTATCCCCTCTCACTATTACTCACTCTCCCCTGTTTAACCCCTCTCACTATTGCTCACTCTCCCCTGTTTAACCCCTCTCACTATTGCTCACTCTCCCGTTTAACCCCTCTCACTATTGCTCACTCTCCTCCGTTTATCCCCTCTCACTATTACTCACTCTCCCCTGTTTAACCCCTCTCACTATTGCTCACTCTCCCCCGTTTATCCCCTCTCACTATTACTCACTCTCCCCTGTTTAACCCCTCTCACTATTGCTCACTCTCCCCTGTTTAACCCCTCTCACTATTGCTCACTGTCCCGTTTAACCCCTCTCACTATTACTCACTCTCCCCTGTTTAACCCCTCTCACTATTACTCACTCTCCCCTGTTTAACCCCTCTCACTATTGCTCACTCTCCCCCGTTTATCCCCTCTCACTATTACTCACTCTCCCCCGTTTATCCCCTCTCACTATTACTCACTCTCCCCCGTTTATCCCCTCTCACTATTACTCACTCTCCCCTGTTTAACCCCTCTCACTATTGCTCACTCTCCCCTGTTTAACCCCTCTCACTATTGCTCACTCTCCCCTGTTTAACCCCTCCCACTATTGCTCACTCTCCCCTGTTTAACCCCTCTCACTATTGCTCACTCTCCCCTGTTTAACCCCTCCCACTATTGCTCACTCTCCCCTGTTTAACCCCTCTCACTATTACTCACTCTCCCCTGTTTAACCCCTCTCACTATTGCTCACTCTCCCCTGTTTAACCCCTCCCACTATTGCTCATTCCATTCATAACGGAGATCTTGCAAAATAAATTGTTGCCAAAAGTCCTTTTCTTAAAACAACGGAGAGATTCCAAAATCTATGTCACCAGACGAAGCAAGTCTCTCCACTTAGCCTCTGTAATCTCTTATCCCCTGGAAGACTCTGACGGATCAGCAACGCTCCCAAAGGGCTCACTTTGTAAACCACTGATCTTTCGCCAGTTAATTGTTTTTATTTACTTCACTGCTTTTCTATCTGGGCAGTGATGTGTTGGGCAGGCTGGGTCTATGTGGACTGCGCTTGATGCAGTGTAGCGAGAGACAGGCTTCCAACACTTGATGAGATGCAACACGATTTTATTTAACATCTAACTATTTTACATGTTCAACTGTGGGTTGACACTATGCTGACTTGACTGGAGACCTGAGGCTAACCTGACCAGACTAACTGACTGCCACATGGTGCTTGCACTGGCTATGCTCCTGAGCTCTGACTGTCTCAGAGGCTGGATCCCGAGAGAGCGGGAAAACTGGTGCCCTCTGGCTTTATAGTGACCGTGTCCTGTCTGGTGATTGGCTGCACTGTGCTGTGTGCTTACACAGGTCATCCTGTGTGTCAATCACTGCCTGACTGCACTTCATTATATACATAGATGATTATTATGACATCTCCCCCCCTTTTTTTGTGGTTTGTGTTCAGATAATAAATAGTAAGGTGCATGTGCGTGAGGATCTGTATATGTGCGTGACTATATACAGAATGTGCTAAAATAGACTTGTACACATAGGAAGTTGCCACTAGTGCAGATATAGGGCAGATGAAACGGTAAAAAAAACGATATGTACAGAGGGCAAAACGATGAGGTAACAAAAATTGTGCAAACGTTCAGTCCATAAGTTTAGTCTCTGTGGTGGACGACGAATTCTGGTTGACCGCCTGAGGGTGGAACTAAGGCCGCCTGCACTTGGATAGGTGGGACCGCCGCCAATGCGGTGGTCGGAAAGGTCGGCAGGATTGCTGGTAGATCGGTGGCCCCGTGGCACGGCCTGTCCAGAGGAAGCAGTCTGTGAGGTGGGACATCATGGTTGGGTGGTGGGCGTGGGACTCTGTGCAGCGCCCGTCTGTTGCATCGTAGGAAGGAGCCATCAGCCATGCGCACGAGGAACGATCTCGGGGCCACTTGCTTGACCACCATAGCTGTGGGGGACTCGGGGAGGTCCGTACCATGAGCGCCGTAGGCTGATTTCTTTCGGGCCCGAGACAGCTGCATCTTCTATATGACCGGGAGGTTGTCGAGGTCTGGAACATGGATGGCTGGAACCGTGGTCCTCAGAGTGCGATTCATGAGCATCTGCGCTGGAGACATCCCAGTGGACAGCGGGGTTGCTCTGTATGCCAACAGCGCCAGGTTGAAGTCGGAGCCTGAGTCTGCAGCCTTACACAGTAATCTCTTGACGATATGGACCCCTTTTTCGGCCTTCCCGTTTGACTGCAGGTAGAGGGGGCTGGAGGGGACGTGATGGAAGTTGTACAGCTGGGCAAAATCGGACCACTCCTGGCTGTAAAAACAGGGGCCGTTGTCACTCATCACCGTGAGTGGTATCCCATGTCCAGGAAATGTTTCTTTGCACGCCCTAATCACCGCCGCCGACGTGAGGTCGGACAGCCTCACCACCTCGGGGTAATTGGAAAAGTAGTCGACCAGGAGGACATAGTCACACCCCTTGGGGTGGAAAAGGTCGACACTGACTTTGGACCATGGGGAGGTCACTATCTCACGTTGCTGCAGAGTTTCTTTAGGTTGAGCTGGATGAAATTTCTGACATGTAGGGCAGTTGAGGACCATGTTGGCAACGTCCTGGCTGATGCCCGGCCAGTAGACTGCCTCCCGAGCTCTGCGTCGACATTTCTCGACGCCCAGGTGACCCTCGTGGAGTTGGCCGAGAACCATAGCTCGCATGCTCTTCGGGATCACGATTCTGTCAAGCTTCATAAGGATGCCGTCCACCACTGTCAGACCGTCCTTGACGCTGTAAACTGGGGACACTGTCCCATCTGCCAGTCATTGGTGAGGTGCTGCATCACCCGCTGGAGCAGACAGTTTGGCCGTTTCCTCACGAATTTGAATGACCCTCTCATCAGAGGCCGGAAAGTTGGAGGCACAGAATTGCACCTGCGCGTCGATTTGGCAGACAAAGTCAGTTTGCTGACACGGTGTGGTGATAGATCTGGAAAGGGCATCTGCAACAATGAGTTCTTTGCCTGGCGTGTGGACAAGTTCAAAATCGTAGCGGCGTAGCTTGAGAAGGATTCGTTGTAACCGTGGCGACATGTCATTTAGGTCCTTCTGGATGATGTGGACCAATGGCCTGTGGTCCATCTCAACCGTGAATTTTGGGAGGCCATACACAGTCGTGGAACTTGTCGATTCCCGTTAGGAGGTCCAGACATTCCTTCTCAATCTGAGCGTACCGTTGCTCAGTGGGCGTCATGGCTCTGGAGGCATACGCAACTGGGGCCCAGGACGAGGAGTCATCCCGTTGGAGGAGCAGCGCCCCAATACCGTCCTGGCTCGCGACAGTGGATATTTTTGTCTCCTTGGCGGGGTTGAAAAACGCCAGCACCGGGGCTTTGGTGAGTTTTGCCCTCAGCTCACGCCATTCTTTCTCATGAGCGGGTAGCCACTGGAATTCTGTCGACTTTCTGACGAGATGGCGGAGGGCTGTGGTGTGGGACGCCATGCTGGGAATGAACTTCCCAAGGACGTTGTCCATCCCCAGAAAGCGGAGGACCGCCTTCTTGGCCTCTGGGGTCTTCATGGCGTTGATCGCCGAAAGCTGGTCAGCATCTGGCCGCCCGCCTTGCTGCGAGATGCGGTCACCAAGGAATTTGATTTCTGATTGACCGAACGAGCACTTGGCCCTGTTGAGTCGGAGGCCACGCTCGTAGATTCTGTGGAATACCTGCTTGAGGCGATCGATGTGTTCTTGAGGAGTTGTGGACCAGATTATGACATCGTCAACATACACGCGCACCCCCTCGATACCCTCCATCATCTGTTCCATTATGCGGTGAAATACCTCTGAGGCAGAGGTGATGCTAAAAGGCCTCCGGTTGTAACAGTAGTGACCGAACGGGGTATTGAATGTGCACAGCTTGTGACTGGACATGTCCAGCTGTATTAGCCAGAACCCCTTGGAGGCGTCCAGCTTCGTAAAGAATTTGGCATGAGCCATCTCGCTGGTCAACTCTTCTCGTTTTGGTAGCGGGTAACGCTCCTGCCTGATGTTGCGGTTTAGATCCTTGGGGTCGATGCAGATTTGAAGCTCCCCTGACGGCTTCTTGACGCAGACCATGGAGCTGACCCAGTCCGTGGGTTCTGTGACCTTTGATCTGATGCCCTGGTCCTGGAGATCCCGCAGCTGCTGCTTGAGGCGATCCTTGAGGGCTGCCGGCACCCGATGGGGTGCATAAACCACAGGGGTGGCGTGTGGCTTCAGTAGGATTTTGTATCCATATTGGAGCGTGCCCATTCCGTCGAACACGCTATGGTACTGCGTGATGACGTCATCAATTTGAGCCTAGAAGTTTTCATCAGGTGAGGCTGTTGCCTGTGACGATGACATGTTGTGGACTCGCTGAACCAGGTTCAGGAGTTTGCAGGCCCGAGCACCGAGCAGGGAAGCTCTGTCAGGCCCGAGCAGGGAAGCTCTGTCAGGCCCGAGCACCGAGCAGGGAAGCTCTGTCAGGCCCGAGCACCGAGCAGGGAAGCTCTGTCAGGCCCGAGCACCGAGCAGGGAAGCTCTGTCAGGCCCGAGCACCGAGCAGGGAAGCTCTGTCAGGCCCGAGCACCGAGCAGGGAAGCTCTGTCAGGCCCGAGCACTGAGCAGGGAAGCTCTGTCAGGCCCGAGCAGGGAAGCTCTGTCAGGCCCGAGCAGGGAAGCTCTGTCAGACCCGAGCACTGAGCAGGGAAGCTCTGTCAGGCACGAGCACCGAGCAGGGAAGCTCTGTCAGGCCCGAGCAGGGAAGCTCTGTCAGGCCCGAGCAGGGAAGCTCTGTCAGGCCCGAGCAGGGAAGCTCTGTCAGGTCCTACGATCTCAAATCGCAGCGTCACTTTAAATGACTTATTGGAAACTCCGAGATGACACCGTCGTGATTTTGCCGGACATTGCCACTTTAAATGGGCGGAGCCACAATTCGGACACATCATGTCGCCAACGTCAGTGCGTTCTGTGCGCCAACGCGCATGCACAGTGCGGTCGAATGACGTACGCACCTGAGCAGGCTGATCGTCGGTCTCGCCGTCCCCTCTGTCGTGGCGTGCATGCGCTGGAGCCTGGGAAAAGGGCGCGAAATGGCCACTCTCATGGAGACTCAGGCCCTGCATTTGTGCGATAGCCTGCACCCGTTCTGCCTCGTGGGGGTTTAGCTTTGCCGTTTCTGCCACCCTGATGTGGGAGTACCAGTTGTTAGCGTGCTCGTGCACAACGCACGTCTCGATGGCGATGGTGAGGATGAGCTGCTTAACTTTCAGGAGCTGCTGGCGAAGGGAGTCGGAGTGGACCCCGAAAACAATCTGATCCCGAATCATGGAATCAGTTGTGGAGTCACAGTGACATGACTGCGCGAGGATGAGGAGATGGGTTAAAAAGGATTGAAAAGGTTCATCCTTACCCTGAAGCCTCTGCTGGAAAACGTACCGTTCAAAGCTCTCATTCACCTCAATGTCGCAGTGGCTGTCGGACTTCAGCAGGACTGTTTTAAACTTCATCTTGTCTTCGCCTTCAGCGAATGTGAGGGAGTTGTAAATGTGGATAGCGTGGTCCCCGGCTGTGGAGAGGAATAGTGCGATCTTCCCGGCGTCCGATGCGGCCCCGAGGTCGGTGGCTTCGAGATAGAGTCGGAACTTTTGCTTGAAGATCTTCCAATTTACACCGAGGTTGCCGGCGGTGTGGAGCTGCGGAGGAGGGCGGGCGTTTTCCATGTCACCGGAAGGCTGATCGCTGGTCAACGCCGATTCACTCAAGGTAGGACTGTTAATTTTCAGCATCCAAACCTGGTACCATGATGTGTTGGGCAGGCTGGGTCTATGTGGACTGCGTTTGATGCAGTGTAGAGAGAGACAGACTTCCAACACTTGATGAGATGCAACACGATTTTATTCAACAACTAACTATTTTACATGTTCAACTGTGGGTTGACACTATGCTGACTTGACTGGAGACCTGAGGCTAGCCTGACCAGACTAACTGACTACCACATGGTGCTTGCACTGGCTATGCTCCTGAGCTCTGACTGTCTCAGAGGCTGGATCCCGAGAGAGCGGGACAATTGGTGCCTCTGGCTTTATCGTCGTCGTGTCCAGTCTGGTGATTGGCTGCTGTGTTCTGTGTGCTAACTGGTCATCCTGTGTGTCAATCACTGCCTGTCTGCACTCCATTATATACCTGGGTGTATATTATGACAGGCAGCTGTGCTAAATTCTGCAATAACCCCTTAATAATGACCATCACTGTACAAATACTGTATGGCACAAGTGGTGTACATTTGTTTGTGATCACTCCAGGATGGGAGGAATGACAAGCTGGACAGAAAATGAAACTCAATGTATCAAAGTCTGAGCAGAGGAATAAAGTCAGGTATCCCTTGGAAGGCAAGAAGCTATTTCTGACAAATAACAAACAGTTTTGGGAATACAGACACAGATATTACTGAAGTATCGAGGGCAAACACCTGCGGTTCATTCCCACAACAACATTCAAAAACGAGAAGGGAATTTTACATTTCTGTCGAGCTGTGATTGGACCACACTTGGAGTTCCCTCTCCAAATTACAAAACGTGACTGAGTTACTGGGGGAAACACAGATCAGGAGTTATCGGGAGAATGCAGGAGAATGGGGATGAGAACATATCATAGAACAGAGAACATTACAGCGCAGTACAGGCCCTTCGGCCCTCAATGTTGCGCCGACCTGTGAAACCCCTCTAAAGTCCCTCTACACTATTCCCTGATCATCTATATGCCTGTCCAATGACCATTTGAATGCGTTTAATGTTGGCGAGTCCACTACTGTTGCAGGCAGGGCATTCCATGCCCTTACTACTCTCTGAGTAAGGAATCTACCTCTGACATCTGTCCTATATCTATCTCCCCTCAATTTAAAGCTATGTCCCCTCGTGCTGGACATCACCATCCGAGGAAAAAGGCTCTCACTGTCCATCCTATCTAACCCTCTGATCATCTTGTATGCCTCAATTAAGTCACCTCTTAACCTTCTTCTCTCCAACGAAAACAGCCTCAAGTCCCTCAGCCTTCCCTCATAAGATCTTCCCTCCATACCAGGCAACATCCTGGTGAATCTACTCTGCACCCTTTCCAATGCTTCCACATCCTTCCTATAATGTGGCGACCAGAACTGCACGCAATACTCCAAATGCGGCCGCACCAGAGTTTTGTACAGCTGCAACATGACCTCATGGCTCCGAAACGCAATCCCTCTACCAATAAAAGCTAACACACCGTACGCCTTCTTAACAACCCTCTCAACCTGGGTGGCAACTTTCAGGGATCTATGTACATGGACACCAAGATCCTTCTGCTCATCCACACTACCAAGAATCTTACCATTAGCCCAGTACTCTGTCTTCCTGTTATTCCTGTTAGGGGCTGGTTTAGCTCACTGAGCTAAATCGCTGGCTTTTAAAGCAGACCAAGCAGGCCAGCAGCACGGTTCGATTCCTGTACCAGCCTCCCCGGCCAGGCACCGGAATGTGGCGACTAGGGGCTTTTCACAGTAACTTCATTGAAGTCTACTCTTGACAATAAAGTGATTTTCATTTTTTCATTCTTTCCTTCCAAAATGAATCACCTCACACTTTTCTGCATTAAACTCCATTTGCCACCTCTCAGCCCAGCTCTGCAGCTTATCTATGTCCCTCTGTAACCTGCAACATCCTTCCGCACTGTCCACAACTCCACCAACTTTAGTGTCATCTGCAAATTTACTCACCCATCCTTCTACGCCCTCCTCCAGGCCATTTATAAAAATATCTGTCATGATATCCCTTCAACCTTCTAATACGAGTACAGACCCAGATTCCTCAACCATTCCTCATCCGACAAGCTCTTCATTCCAGGGATCATTCTTGTGAACCTCCTCTGGACCCTTTCCAAGGCCTCAGCACGTCCTCCCTTAGATACGGGACCCAAAACTGTTCACAATACTCCAAATGGGGTCTGACCAGAGCCTTATACAGCCTCAGAAGTACATCCCTGGTCTTGTATTCTCGCCCTCTATGCTAACATTGCATTTGCCTTCTTAACTGCCGACTGAACCTGCACATTAACCTTAAAAGAATTGTGAACAAGGACCCCCAAGCCCCTTTGTGCTTCTGATTTCCTCAGCATCTCCACATTTCCTAAGCGTTCCTCCCCGCTGTTTCTCTGACTGAAGATGCTGCCAGACCTGCTGACATTTTCCAGCATTTTCTGTTTTTATTTCAGGTTTTCAACATCTGCAGTATTTTGCTTCTATGATTTGAGTCAACCGTGTTGATGTGGGAGTCACACGCAGGCCAGGGTCAGGTAAGGGTGGCAGATTTCCTTCCCTATAGGGGCATGAGTAAAGCAGGTGGAATTTTACAACACGCTAGCATTATTCCACCCAACTGTAACACTGCAATATCAGACTGTTCATCTGGGAAAGGAAAAGAACAAAGAGGTTGGTGGCCATCATAGAATGATCAGCAAAGGCCATTTGGCACATTGACCCCCGCTCTTTGAAAGTTTAAACCAATTAGACTCCCTCTCCTACCCTTTCCTTCTAGCGCTGAAGATTTTCTCTTTAATACCACACGTCCAATTCCCTTTGGAAAGTTTGATTCTGCCACCCTATCAGTTTTTTCCTGATCACAGAGACAGGTCCAGGAAAAGGCCATTCTGTCCCTCAAGCCTGCCCCACTATTCAGTACCATCATAGCTGGCCCTCCAACCTCTAAACCACTTTCCTACCCCATTGCTCAGGTCCCTTAGTGTCACAAACTCTTCTGAGCCCCAGTTGGAGGCGACTCAATAATGGAACCTCCACAGCTCCCTGAGAGATTCACAACACTCCCAGTAAACAAACATCTTCGCATCCCGGTCCGAAACAGCCAAACCCATTCCCCGTTCCCGAGACAATGATTCCTATCACGGACTTTCCAACCAGGGGAAGGTGTGGGCAGAGGGTTAGAGAGGTAGCAAATCCTGCCCTCGGATAACAAATCAGAATATGGTGCACAATGTCAAAGATGGAAATATGGAGAGTGTGAACACGGGGTCAGTGTGAGAGCTCTCTGTATGCACACATACAGCAGCTGCCAAAACCCCTGGCAAAGCACAGAATGGACAGAGCTCGAGAAGGAGTGAGAACCACTGTGCAAATGAGGTTTCACCTTCTGTCTAACTCACTGTAATTCAAACCGTTCTCCCTATTGCCAGTGATATATTCAGTGAAGATTGTAACCCTCACACATTGTTATTCTGTTTCTATATTTTATTTCCAATGAACACAAACATTGGCAAGTTAAGGAGAAATGTATCGGGCAGGATTCTCCGCGAACCGGCGGGACAGGCAACTCCGGCGGGAAGGAGTGGCGTCAACCAACTCCGGCGGGAAGGAGTGGCGCCAACCAACTCCGGCGGGAAGGAGTGGCGCCAACCAACTCCGGCGGGAAGGAGTGGCGCCAACCAACTCCGGCGGGAAGGAGTGGCATCAACCAACCCCGGCGGGAAGGAGTGGCATCAACCAACTCCGGCGGGAAGGAGTGGCGTCAACCAACTCCGGCGGGAAGGAGTGGCGCCAACCAACTCCGGCGGGAAGGAGTGGCATCAACCAACTCCGGCGGGAAGGAGTGGCATCAACCAACCCCGGCGGGAAGGAGTGGCATCAACCAACTCCGGCGGGAAGGAGTGGCGTCAACCAACTCCGGCGGGAAGGAGTGGCGTCAACCAACTCCGGCGGGAAGGAGTGGCGTCAACCAACTCCGGCGGGAAGGAGTGGCGTCAACCAACCCCGGCGGGAAGGAGTGGCGTCAACCAACCCCGGCGGGAAGGAGTGGCATTAAACCAACTCCGGCGGGAAGGAGTGGCGTCAACCAACTCCAGCGGGAAGGATTGGCGTCAACCAACTCCGGCGGGAAGGAGTGGCGTCAACCAACTCCGGCGGGAAGGAGTGGCGTCAACCAACTCCGGCGTCGGGCCACCCCAAAGGTGCAGAATCCTCAGCACCTTCAGGGGCTAGGCCGGCGCCGGAGTGGCTTGCTCCTCGCCGGACGGCACGGTAGGGGCTTGGCACCATGCCAACCGGCGCCGAAGGGCCTCCGCCGGCCGGCGCGAGTTGGCACATGCGGGGGAGCGCCAGTGTGTGCTGGCCTCATCCCAGCACATGCACAGGACGGGGTTCATCGCCTCGTCGGCCATCACGGACTGTTACAGCAGCCGATGCGGAGGAATAGAGTCCCACACACTGACTCTGACTGGGGTACGGGTCCCACACACACTGACTCTCACTGGGGTCCCACACACACTGACTTTCACTGGGGTACGGGTCCCACACACACTGACTCTCACTGGGGTACGGGTCCCACACACACTGACTCTCACTGGGGTACGGGTCCCACACAAACTGACTCTCACTGGGGTACGGGTCCCACACACACTGACTCTCACTGGGGTCCCACACACACTGACTCTCACTGGGGTAAGGGTCCCACACACACTGACTCTCACTGGGGTAAGGGTCCCACACACACTGACTCTCACTGGGGTCCCACACACACTGACTCTCACTGGGGTACGGGTCCCACACACACTGACTCTCACTGGGGTCCCACACACACTGACTCTCACTGGCGTAAGGGTCCCACACACACTGACTCTCACTGGGGTACGGGTCCCACACACACTGACTCTCACTGGGGTCCCACACACACTGACTCTCACTGGGGTAAGGGTCCCACACACACTGACTCTCACTGGGGTACGGGGCCCACACACACTGACTCTCACTGGGGTCCCACACACACTGACTCTCACTGGGGTACGGGTCCCACACACACTGACTCTCACTGGGGTCCCACACACACTGACTCTCACTGGGGTAAGGGTCCCACACACACTGACTCTCACTGGGGTAAGGGTCCCACACACACTGACTCTCACTGGGGTCCCACACACACTGACTCTCACTGGGGTACGGGTCCCACACACACTGACTCTCACTGGGGTCCCACACACACTGACTCTCACTGGGGTACGGGTCCCACACACACTGACTCTCACTGGGGTCCCACACACACTGACTCTCACTGGGGTAAGGGTCCCACACACACTGACTCTCACTGGGGTAAGGGTCCCACACACACTGACTCTCACTGGGGTCCCACACACACTGACTCTCACTGGGGTACGGGTCCCACACACACTGACTCTCACTGGGGTCCCACACACACTGACTCTCACTGGGGTAAGGGTCCCACACACACTGACTCTCACTGGGGTACGGGTCCCACACACACTGACTCTCACTGGGGTCCCACACACACTGACTCTCACTGGGGTAAGGGTCCCACACACACTGACTCTCACTGGGGTACAGACCCACACATACTGACTCTCACTGGGGTACGGGTCCCACACACACTGACTCTCACTGGGGTACAGGTCCCACACACACTGACTCTCCCTGGGGTATGGATCCCACACACACTGACTCTCACTGGGATACGGGTCCCACACACACTGACTCTCACTGGGGTACGGGTCCCACACACACTGACTCTCACTGGGGTACGGGTCCCACACACACTGACTCTCCCTGGGGTATGGATCCCACACACACTGACTCTCACTGGGGTACGGGTCCCACACACACTGACTCTCACTGGGGTACGGGTCACACACACACTGACTCTCACTGGGGTACGGGTCCCACACACACTGACTCTCACTGGGGTACGGGTCCCACACACACTGACTCTCACTGGGGTACGGGTCCCACACACACTGACTCTCACTGGGGTACGGGTCCCACACACACTGACTCTCACTGGGGTCCCACACACACTGACTCTCACTGGGGTAGGGGTCCCACACACACTGACTCTCACTGGGGTACGGGTCCCACACACACTGACTCTCACTGGGGTACGGGTCCCACACACACTGACTCTCACTGGGGTACAGGTTCCACACACACTGACTCTCACTGGGGTACGGGTTCCACACACACTGACTCTCACTGGGGTACGGGTCCCACACACACTGACTCTCACTGGGGTACGGGACCTACATACACTGACTCTCACTGGGGTACGGGTCCCACACACACTGACTCTCACTGGGGTCCCACACACACACTGACTCTCACTGGGGTACGGGTCCCACACACACTGACTCTCACTGGGGTACGGGTCCCACACACACTGACTCTCACTGGGGTACGGGTCCCACACACACTGACTCTCACTGGGGTCCCACACACACACTGACTCTCACTGGGGTCCCACACACACACTGACTCTCACTGGGGTACGGGTCCCACACACACTGACTCTCACTGGGGTACGGGTCCCACACACACTGACTCTCACTGGGGTCCCACACACACACTGACTCTCACTGGGGTACGGGTCCCACACACACTGACTCTCACTGGGGTACGGGTCCCACACACACTGACTCTCACTGGGGTACGGGTCCCACACACACTGACTCTCACTGGGGTACAGACCCACACACACTGACTCTCACTGGGGTACGGATCCCACACACACTGACTCTCACTGGGGTACAGGTTCCACACACACTGACTCTCACTGGGGTATGGGTCCCACACACTGACTCTCACTGGGGTACGGGTCCCACACACACTGACTCTCACTGGGGTACGGGTCCCACACACACTGACTCTCACTGGGGTACGGGTCCCACACACACTGACTCTCACTGGGGTATGGGTCCCACACACACTGACTCTCACTGGGGTACAGTGCCCACACATACTGACTCTCACTGGGGTCCCACACACACTGACTCTCACTGGGGTACAGGTTCCACACACACTGACTCTCACTGGGGTACAGGTCCCACACACACTGACTCTCACTGGGGTACGGGTCCCACACACACTGACTCTCACTGGGGTCCCACACACACTGATTCTCACTGGGGTCCCACACACACTGACTCTCACTGGGGTACGGGTCCCACACACACTGACTCTCACTGGGGTACAGGTTCCACACACACTGACTCTCACTGGGGTACAGGTCCCACACACACTGACTCTCACTGGGGTACGGGTCCCACACACACTGACTCTCACTGGGGTACAGGTTCCACACACACTGACTCTCACTGGGGTATGGGTCCCCCACACACTGACTCTCACTGGGGTACGGGTCCCACACACACTGACTCTCACTGGGGTACAGGTTCCACACACACTGACTCTCACTGGGGTACGGGTCCCACACACACTGACTCTCACTGGGGTAAGGGTCCCACACACACTGACTCTCACTGGGGTAGGGGTCCCCCACACACTGACTCTCACTCGGGTACGGGTCCCACACACACTGACTCTCACTGGGGTAGGGGTCCCACACACACTGACTCTCACTGGGGTACGGGTCCCACACACACTGACTCTCACTGGGGTACGGGCCCCACACACACTGACTCTCACTGGGGTACGGGTCCCACACACACTGCCTCTCACTGGGGTACGGGTCCCACACACACTGACTCTCACTGGGGTATGGGTCCCACACACACTGACTCTCACTGGGGTACAGTGCCCACACATACTGACTCTCACTGGGGTACGGGCCCCACACACACTGACTCTCACTGGGGTCCCACACACACAGACTCTCACTGGGGTACAGGTTCCACACACACTGACTCTCACTGGGGTACAGGTCCCACACACACTGACTCTCACTGGGGTACGGGTCCCACACACACTGACTCTCACTGGGGTCCCACACACACTGATTCTCACTGGGGTCCCACACACACTGACTCTCACTGGGGTACGGGTCCCACACACACTGACTCTCACTGGGGTACAGGTTCCACACACACTGACTCTCACTGGGGTACAGGTCCCACACACACTGACTCTCACTGGGGTACGGGTCCCACACACACTGACTCTCACTGGGGTACAGGTTCCACACACACTGACTCTCACTGGGGTATGGGTCCCCCACACACTGACTCTCACTGGGGTACGGGTCCCACACACACTGACTCTCACTGGGGTACAGGTTCCACACACACTGACTCTCACTGGGGTAAGGGTCCCACACACACTGACTCTCACTGGGGTAGGGGTCCCCCACACACTGACTCTCACTCGGGTACGGGTCCCACACACACTGACTCTCACTGGGGTAGGGGTCCCACACACACTGACTCTCACTGGGGTCCCACACACACTGACTCTCACTGGGGTACGGGCCCCACACACACTGACTCTCACTGGGGTCCCACACACACTGACTCTCACTGGGGTACGGGTCCCACACACACTGACTCTCACTGGGGTACGGGTCCCACACACACTGACTCTCACTGGGGTACGGGTCCCACACACACTGCCTCTCACTGGGGTACGGGTCCCACACACACTGACTCTCACTGGGGTATGGGTCCCACACACACTGACTCTCACTGGGGTACAGTGCCCACACATACTGACTCTCACTGGGGTACGGGCCCCACACACACTGACTCTCACTGGGGTCCCACACACACAGACTCTCACTGGGGTACAGTGCCCACACATACTGACTCTCACTGGGGTACGGGTCCCACACACACTGACTCTCACTGGGGTATGGGTCCCACACACACTGACTCTCACTGGGGTACAGTGCCCACACATACTGACTCTCACTGGGGTACGGGCCCCACACACACTGACTCTCACTGGGGTCCCACACACACTGACTCTCACTGGGGTACAGGTCCCACACACACTGACTCTCACTGGGTTCTCAAAGCCACAGTTTTGTTTCAGCAGCACAAAGGAAGATGGTTGTGGTGGTTGCAAGTCTACCATCTCAGACCCGGGACATCACCGCTGGAGTTTCTCAGGGCAGTGTGTTGGGGGCCACCCATTTGCAGCTGCTTCATCACTAACCTTCCCTCTGACACATGGTCAGAGTGGGGATTGTCGCTGATGACTGCACAATGCTTAGCACCATTCGTGACTCCTCAGATAATGAAGCAGTCCACGTCTAAATGCAGCAAAAATGTGGAGATGCTAGCGTTGGACTGGGGTGAGCACAGTAAGAAGTCTTTCAACACCAGGTTAAAGTCCAACAGGTGAATCACCTGAGGAAGGAGCCGTGCTCCGAAAGCTAGTGATTCAAAACAAAGCTGTTGGACTTTAACCTGGTGTTGTAAGACTTCTTACTAAATGCAGGAAGACCTGAACAATATCCAAGCTTGGGCTGACATGTGGCAAGTTACATTTAGGCCACACATGTGCTAGGCAATGACCATCTCTTATAAGTGAGCATCCAGCATCTCCTCTTGATATTCACATCACCATCGCTGAATCCATAATCATCAATATCCTGGGGGTTACCATTGACCAGAAACTTAATTGAATTAAATATCATTTGGTTTAATAGTGAACTCGGTAAGGCAGCATTGATCAACACTGGTGTCCACCAATCACACCCCATTAAAGATGGACCATAACCTTAAACACAATTTGTCAGTGTTGATGAAGTGTTTACAAAGCGAGAAAGTGTATTTGAACTCACTCAGCCAGAAGCCAGGTACTCTGTAAAGCTCCATCGTCCTGTTGGTTAATCTGTGCTTTGATATCTGCCAAAGCCTGGTCAAAAGTTCCTGGCTGTGGGGGACATTGAAATAACATTGAGATTAGTAACCAGCAACATTGGAGGGTCTCTACCTTACCCTGCCCTCTTCTACTCAATATTTGGTGTTCTCATTCATTCACCTGGAGCATGACTTACATTTATATCACACCACCATTCTCAACAACCAGGAAGAGCACAGTAAGATCCCACTAATGGTGATGGGATACTTAACCAGTTACACTGCTCCTTGGCGGTGATGGGGAGTGCCCAGCGCAATGGCAGGTCTGCCTGATATTGTGAGACTAGTAGCCCAGGAGAATTCCTCCCTGGGAAATACTGCTGAGGCCGGAATCCCCAATCTTCGCACTGCACTCCTGCAATACTGGATTATCCCTCAGGGCTTACTCTCCACTCAAAGGAAATAAATAATTGTTGGCAGGAAGCACAGTCTGACCGACTGAAAGGACATCGTTAATCTAGAGGTCCGCTGGGCGAATGCCCACATAGATTTCCCAATTCCAATTCTCTTCCCGCATCCTGTCTCGATTTTACTGCCGTGCGATGGAGTGAAACTTCAATGGCGAAGGCATTGTGGTGGAAACTCCTCACGCAACAGGAGTCACAAGGCGTGATCAGAAGCTGGAACCTTCTACGTTTCAGGACTCTGAGCCCAACTGAACTCACTCAATTGCCAAATGAGTTCAGCCAACTCAACACACTCATTGCCCCAACCAATAAGCCATATCCTCATTCACCTCTCACACAGCCCCCAATTCACCCCAACCCCCTCTCCTTCAAACAACCACCCATTTCCTACATGTTGACACAGCCTCTGCTTCAATCACTAACTCTGGTGATGAATTCTGTCATCTGACAATCCTGTGTGCAAGAACACTTCTCCTACATTCTCACCTCATTCGTTACATTTAATCACAGATCGCCATCCCTTCATTCTCCTTCCTTCAGCCTCTCTGGGACTATGTCTCTTGTCTCATTGCTTTAGCATTTTAAACACAGCAAACAAATCAATTGAAGCATTTTGGGATTTTTTATCCTCAAACCAGCCAGCATCCAGGGAGCACAGATCCTTGTCTCAATTACCGCAATAAATGTCCGATAATATGGAGCCCAATTGCAAACACGGTTCCAACTGTTTTACTCAGGATAGAATTTCATGTTTAGTTTGAAAGTGACAAACATTGAACCAATTATTTGATCGAATTATCATTATCCTAATGTTTTAAGATCCCAATGTCTCATATCCCTGATGTTTTAATGGTGTCAGATATAGTTGATGCACTGGTTTTATTTTTACAAAGTTCCTAGATTCCAGAGTGGCTCCAAATGATTGACGTTAGTAATTATAACATCTCGATTGAAGAAAAGAGAGGAAGTAAGAAACATAGAAACTCTACAGTGCAGAAGGAGGCCATTCAGCCCATCGAATTGGCACTGATCCTTCGTTAAGGAGCACTTGCAAACTCATAAAAAGATTAAGCAGGATCAACATGATTTTATGGAATAGAAACGGGGCTGGATTTCCAAAGTTAGGTTCTGATCTCCTTACAGAGCTGTGTTGCTTTTCCAGTGCAAGTTTTTGAAATAGAACATAGAACATAGAACATAGAACAGTACAGCACAGAACAGGCCCTTCGGCCCTCAATGTTGTGCCGAGCCATGATCACCCATTTCAAACCCACGTATCCACCCTATACCCGTAACCCAACAATCCCCCCCCCCCCCTTAACCTTACTTTTATTAGGACACTACGGGCAATTTAGCATGGCCAATCCACCTAACCCGCACATCTTTGGACTGTGGGAGGAAACTGGAGCACCCGGAGGAAACCCACACACACAGAAATGCTGTAATTGGGCAGGAGGTGAGCTCAGAACAGAATTAGAGGTTCCAAGTGCCTCTCGGAAGTGGGAGCTGCCAGTCTAGTGCCAGTGACAAAGGCAGATGGCAGCCATATTGAGGGCTGCTGCTGTCTTGCCAATTAAAACAGGCAGCTACTCAGAGGGTGAACAGAGCTGGAAGGAACCATTCAGGTTAGATTATGGTAGAGAATTTGAACCAGTGCAAGGAGGTCCTTGAAAGATCAGTTTTACTGAAATGAGAATGTTTTCTGATGTCCCCGAGCGATTGCAGTGACTGCGCGTTAATGTGTACCAATCTGTTCAGGTTCAATTGAAAACTCTAAGTATGACTGGACGAGCCCAGGGGGGGGGGGGGGGGGGGGGGGGGGGGGGGGGGGGGGGGGGGTGATAATTGGTGACAAGTGAATTTCTTATTCGCTTCCTGCCACCCCCACCAGCCCTTTGAAAATATCAAACAGTCCCAGAGGCACAGGGTGTTCAAATCCCACCCACACCGTGTCCTGACACCATGGCCATCTGATAATTCATCAAGTTTGACTACTTTATGAAAGGTTTATGAGTGTGTAACTATGTTAAAGGAGAGCCAGTGGATGTAGTGGTACATTTGGAATTTCAGAAAGCTAAGTTAACACAAAGTGGTTATTATCGAGGGTGATCAAAGTTTTCAAGCTATTAAGGGAAAAAAGGAGTGTCCAGCATCACAGATGTCAGTCTTCAGCCAATACGATTCACTCCACGTGATGTCAGGAAACGGCTGAAGGCACTGGACACTACAAAGTCTATGGGCCCTGACAATATTTCGGCAACAGTACTGAAGACCTGTGCCCCAGAACTTACCGCACCCCTAGCCAAGCTGTTCCAGTACAGCTACAACACTGGCATCTACCCGGCAATGTGGGAAATTGCCCAGGTGTGTCCTGTACACAAGAAACAGGATAAATCCAACCCAGCCAATTACCGCCCTATCCATCTACTCTCCATCATCAGAAAAGTGATGGAAGAGGTCGTTGATAGTTCTAACAAGAGGCACTTACTCAGCAACAATCTGCTGCTCAACTACTGAGGCAGTCTGTGCCACACGCAACACAATCTGGGCCATATCCAGATTTATGCTGATAAGTGTCAAGTCTCACTCCACAAGTGCCGGGCAATGAACATTTCCAACAAGAGAGAATCAAACCATCACCCTTTGACATTCAATGGCATCGCCATCGCTGAATCCCCCACTATCAACATCCTGGAGGTTACGATTGATCAGAAACTGAAAAGGTCTAGCTATTTAAATATAAGGCACAAGTCATGGGTGCGATGGAATACTCTCCACTTGCCTGGACGAGTGCAACTGTAATTGCATTGAAAAAACTCAACACAGTTCAGGACAAAGCAGCCCACTTGATTGGTACCCTTTCCACAAACATTCACTCCCTCCACCAACGATGAACATTGGCAGGAGAGTGCATCTTCAAAAGCACCTTCCAAACCCATGAATCTGACACCAAGGACAAGAGCAGCAGATACCTGGGAACCCCACCACCTGGAGGTTCCCCTCCAAGTCACTCACCGCCCTGACTTGGAAATATGTCGCCGCTCCTTCACTGTCGCTGGGTCAAAACCCTGGAACTCCCTCCCTAACAGCACATTAGGTGTACCTACACCTCAGGGGCTGCAGCGGTTCAAGAAGGCAGCTCACCACCACCTTCTCAAGGGCAATTAGGGTTGGGCAATAAATGTCGGCCTAGCCATCGACACACACATTCTGTGAAAGAACTTTTCAAAAATTGAGTAATTCAGCCTGTTGGTTTGGGAAGTTAGAACCAGGGAGCATCGCTAAACTAAAGTGAAAACCAAAGTTTTCACCAGTGAAAGTAGGAAACATTGATACATAAAAGGTGATTGAAGTTTTGACCAGTGTTCTGCAAACAACAGCTGATAATAATTCAACTGCAAATTCGAAGTCTGGGATTGATGGATTGTTATCCAAGTGCATTAAAGGACCCAGGGTGGATACGAATTAGATCACAGACGCTGGCTATCGAGGGGCTCAATCTTTTCTCTGATACATAAAATCAGGAATCATGGGGACAATATTGGGGGTATTTTACTTGAGGATAGGTTCATGGAGAGAAAATAGAGATGTGGGAATAAATGTGTCACTTTCAGGGTGACAGGGAATAGCCCATAGGATCAGAGTTAGTGTTCCAGCTTTTTACAACTTAATGTGGGGGCATTTGACTGATTCTCCTGAATATCCAGTTTGCTGATGATACACGTGCTGGGAATTATAAGTGGCAAGGAGGATGTAGGGAGGCTGCAAAGTGGTACAGACAGGTTTAGAGATTGTGCAAGATGGTTTACAATGTGGGGAAACGTGGAATTATTCACTTTTATGTCAACAAAATGGAAAAGTAGAATAGTTTTTAAAAGCCGAGAGGCAATTAAATGCTAATACTCAAAAGAATGACCAAAACTCAAGTGCAGGTGGGCCAAGCGACTGTGAAGGTAAATAAGGTGTGAGTTTCACTAAAAATGGATTGGAATCCAAGAATAAGGCTATCTTGCTGTAATTATACAAGGCATTGGTGAGACCACACCCAGAATACTGTGGACACTTTTGGTCTCCTTACCTAAGGAAGCATATCTTAGAAGGAGTACAACAAAGGTCCACAAGGCAGACTCCTGGGATCAAAGTGTCACCTTTATAGAACATAAAAACAGAAGAACTAGGACCAGGAGAAAAGTAGAATTGTTCAGAATGGAATTTTATTTCCTGAAGTTTGGAAAAAATGTGAAGTGATTTCAGAGAGTTGAGAGGGTCGATGCAGAAAAGCTGTACCCCCACCCACAGGGCTGTACCCCCAGGGGTGTACCCCCAGGGCTGTACCCCCAGGGGTACCCACAGGGCTGTACCCACAGGGCTGTACCCACAGGGCTGTACCCCCAGGGCTGTACTCACAGGGCTGTACCGCCATCCCCAGGGCTGTACCCCCAGGGCTGTACCCCCAGGGCTGTACCCCCGCCCTCAGGGCTGTACCCCCAGGGGTACCCACAGGGCTGTACCCCCAGGGGTACCCACAGGGCTGTACCCACAGGGCTGTACCCACAGGGCTGTACCCACAGGGCTGTACCCCCACCCCCAGGGCTGTACCCCCAGGGCTGTACCCCCAGGGCTGTACCCCCACCCCCAGGGCTGTACCCCCAGGGCTGTACCCCCAGGGCTGTACCCCCACCCCCAGGGCTGTACCCACAGGCTGTACCCCCAGGGCTGTACCCCCACCCCCAGGGCTTTACCCCCGCCCCCAGGGCTGTACCCCCAGGGCTGTACCCCCAGGGATGTACCCCCACCCCCAGGGCTGTACCCACAGGGCTGTACCCCCAGGGCTGTACCCCCGCCCCCAGGGCTGTACCCCCAGGGCTGTACCCCCGCCCCCAGGGCTGTACCCCCAGGGCTGTACCCCCAGGGCTGTACCCCCACAGGGCTGTACCCCCACAGGGCTGTACCCACAGGGCTGTACCCCCAGGGCTGTACCCCCAGGGCTGTACCCCCAGGGCTGTACCGCCATCCCCAGGGCTGTACCCCCAGGGCTGTACCCCCGCCCCCAGGGCTGTACCCCCGCCCCCAGGGCTGTACCCCCAGGGCTGTACCCCCAGGGCTGTACCCCCAGGGCTGTACCCCCAGGGCTGTACCCCCACCCCCAGGGCTGTACCCCCAGGGCTGTACCCCCACCCCCAGGGCTGTACCCACAGGGCTGTACTCACAGGGCTGTACCCACAGGGCTGTACCCCCAGGGGTACCCACAGGGCTGTACCCCCACCCCCAGGGCTGTACCCACAGGGCTGTACTCACAGGGCTGTACCCACAGGGCTGTACCCCCAGGGCTGTACCCCCAGGGCTGTACCCCCACCCACAGGGCTGTACTCCCAGGGCTGTACCCCCACCCCCAGGGCTGTACCCCCAGGGCTGTACCCCCAGGGCTGTACCCACAGGCTGTACCCCCAGGGCTGTACCCCCGCCCCCAGGGCTGTACCCCCAGGGCTGTACCCCCAGGGATGTACCCCCACCCCCAGGGCTGTACCCACAGGGCTGTACCCCCAGGGCTGTACCCCCGCCCCCAGGGCTGTACCCCCAGGGCTGTACCCCCACCCCCAGGGCTGTACCCCCAGGGCTGTACCCCCAGGGCTGTACCCCCACCCCCAGGGCTGTACCCACAGGGCTGTACCCCCACCCCCAGGGCTGTACCCACAGGGCTGTACCCCCGCCCCCAGGGCTGTACCCCCAGGGCTGTACCCCCAGGGCTGTACCCACAGGGATAGCGAGATGAACATAGAACATAGAACAGTACAGCACAGAACAGGCCCTTCGGCCCTCGATGTTGTGCCGAGCCATGATCACCCTACTCAAACCCACGTATCCACCCTATACCCGTAACCCAACAACCCCCCCCCCCCCTTAACCTTACTTTTTAGGACACTACGGGCAATTTAGCATGGCCAATCCACCTAACCCGCACATCTTTGGACTGTGGGAGGAAACCGGAGCACCCGGAGGAAACCCACGCAGACACGGGGAGAACGTGCAGACTCCGCACAGACAGTGACCCAGCCGGGAACTGAACCTGGGACCCTGGAGCTGTGAAGCATTTATGCTAACCACCATGCTACTCCATGAGGAGTATTAGTTTCACACAAAGGGTTTGAATTCTGTCCCTATAGAGCTGTTGGTTCGCAATCAATGAGTATATTCAAGGCTGAGATCGAGAGATCTTTGGGTACCAACGGATTCAGTAAGGGGGGCTAGGATGGGCAAATGGAGTTGACAGAGCTGACCCGAGAGGCTACAGCATAGGTGGCACAGCGGTTAGCACTGCTGCCTCACAGCGCCAGGGTCCCAGGTTTGATTCCCGGCTTGGGTCACTCTCCCCGTGTCTGTGTGGGTTTTCTCCGGATGCTCCGTTTTCCTCCCCCAATCCATAGATAAGCAGGTTAGGCGAATTGGCCATGTTAAGTTGCCCCTTAGTGTCAAAAACTGGGTTACGTGGATGGAGTGGATACATGGGCCTAGGTAGGGTGTTCTTTCAGAGGATTGGTGTAGACTCGAAGGGCTGAATGGCCTCCTTCTGGAGTATAGTGATTCTATAATTCTAAGTGCCCTCACCTGGCTGCTGTTCCTCATGGACTTCTATCGATTTTACATCACAGAAACAGGCCATGTGGCCCATGTGATCCATACCAGTGATTCTGCTGGTCACAAACCCCCCCCCCCCCCCGCAACTCTCCACCCTCGCATTTTCATCTCACCCTATCACTATGTCCTGCTATTTCTTTCCTCCAATACATCGATACTATTCAGCCCGCGATAACGGGTTCCACATTCTCACCGCACTCTGGGTAAAGACGTTTCTCCTGAATTTCCAGTTGGATTTGTGGAGAACATTGTTATATTAATGACTGCTACGTTGGGATTTGCCACGTGTCCCGCAGTGTGTCGTGTGCTGACAGAAGCAGCCATTGGCCAGCGGATCAATATTCCAGTCCCGTCAATATTCTTTCCGGTGACTCGCCCTGTCCATCGCCGGGGGATTCAGTGGGGACGGACAAACCTGGCGGAACATTTCGGCCCCTTTTGGACTTCCCCAAAAGTGGAACTATCTCCTTCACGTTTATGTTATCAAACCATTTCTCCGAGTTTTTAATACTCTGATCAGCTCACCCCTCAGCATCCCAGAGGAAAATTGATTGACGTAAGGTCCCTTTAAAATTTTTGGGCCTTCTCCTCTGCACAATATGGAGACCAAAACCATTCAAGGCTTTGACACAAGTTTAACATAACTTCTCGGTTTTCAATTGTATTCTTGTACAAAGAAGCCATTGTGTTTGGTTAGTCACACTCCTGCTCTTTCCTCACAGTACTGTCATGTTTTCCTCAGTAAGGATCTGCCCAACTCCCTCGAGGGCAATGATCATAGGATCATAACAACTCGCTGTGTACATCTCTTTCCTCCTGTCACTTCTGTGTCTTTTGTCAATTATTTTAAATCTCTGTGCTCTGGTTACTGATGGTTCTGTCACTAGAGACAGTTTCTCCTCATTTACTCTATCAAACACGCCTTGATTTTGAAGATCTCTATTAAATCTCCCCTCAATCTTCTCTGCTCCACAGAGAACATCCCAGCTCCAGGTGCACCCTCTCCACATTAACTGGTCTATCCTCCCTGTTCCCATTCCAGTCAATCTCCTCTGCTCATTTCCAATGCCACGCTCTCCTTTCTCAAATGCAATGTCCAGACTGGACACAACACGCAGAATTCTCCCTTGCCTGACGCCGATATCATAATCGGCCTTTGCTCGCAGAATCCCTTTGTGGAGGGCGCCAGCTTGACGTTGGTTTTCTAGTCTCCGCCCCCCCCCCAAAATGGCATCATCGCGTTGCATGTCACACACCTTGGGAACGCTGTTGGTGCATCTTCGGAAGGCCCACCCCGATGCTCCGCCCCCCCCCCCCATGGGTCAAATTCCCGACCACACAGTTGACGTGTGGCCTGAGCTGTCGGGAACCCGGCATGTGTCCAGCGTCATCACAGACGGCCGGGAGCCATGCTAATGGCCGGGGAGGCTTTGGCGAGGGCCGGTGGGCCTGGTAGGGGATGGACAGGGGGTGTCCTGTGGGGTCGTATTTGGCAGGTCAGGTCCTGCACACGGCCGGCGCCATGTTGTACAGCACGACCGCTGCAGGTCGTCACCGTGCGCATGCGCAGCTACCGACCCGGCCACTTTTGGAGCCGGGAGTTTTACTCGGCGCCGCCGCTGGCCCCTCACTGGTCCCGGAATCGGTGAGGGTTTTGATGCCAATTTTGGCATTGTTAACACCACAGTTCCAACGCCAGCGTCGGCACTTAAGCATAGAACAGTACAGCACAGTACAGGCCCTTCAGCCCACAATGTTGTGCCGACCATTTATCCGAATCTTTGATCAATCTAACCTACACCCCTTCAATTTACTGCTGTCCATGTGCCTGCCTAAGAGTCGCTTAAATGTCCCTAATGACTCTGACTCCACCACCTCTGCTGGCAGGGCATTCCACACACCCACCACTCTCTGTGTAAGGAACCTACCTCTGACATCTCCCCATACCTTCCTCCAATCACCTTAAAATTCTGTCCCCTCGTGACAGCCATTTCCACCCTGGGGAAAAGTCTCTGGCTATCCACTCTATCCATGCCTCTCATCACCTTATACACCTCGACCAAGTCACCTCTCTGCCTTCTTCACTCCAGTGAGAAAAGCCCTAGCTTCCTCAACCTTTCTTCATAAGACATGCCCTCCAGTCCAGGTGACGTAATCAATATTTTCTGGACTGTGATAGAAAGATTCAAACAAGGTTCGTTAGGTAAGCAAAACTAAGCTTTATTTACGAACTACAACTGCTAGCAGTATGGCTGAGACTTGGAGTCGGAAGGCAGTCAAGTACAAACTGCTGGTTCCTTTCCAAGTCTGGATATTACAGAAAATAGGTAGACATTTATACATTATAAAATCAAGATAACGTGAATACAGCTTGGTCAGGAACTTGATCAAAAGTAAAACATAAGCAATAATCATTAAACTGGCGTCACCTTGCTGACCTTTAGAGGACTCGGGGTCTAATATCATTATCTTGTCTTTTGGTCGCATGTTTAAGAAACGGAGCAGATTTGTTTAAGTATCGAATAGAACTAGTTCTAGCTTATCTTGTGTATTTAGACTGCTCTGGGTTATGACGACTGAGTTTTATCCGAGTTTAGAGTCAGCAAGTTTTCGGGTCAAGTTGACCTTGGCTGCTTGTATTTGTGCCTTCGGTTATGTGAAGACAGTTTAAATTTAATTGTACCAAGAAACTTAACTAGTTTTCCCATCATGCCATTATTTGCTTTGCACAATACCACACTCCCCCTTTTGTCATATCATGACAACTAGCTAAATAGGTATATCCATGATTCGTTTGAAAATGCATTTACACAAGCAGCCAAGCAATCCTATCCCTAGTAGCATTAGTAGTAGTAGAATAAAGGCCTTAAAGATCCAATCAAATAATCCATGACCCAACCACCCTAGCCAACCCGGTGGGTTATATTCGTGAAATTCACTGCCAATCTCTTGAATTTGAGCAGCCTGTCTCTTAATATGGTCGGCCAGGTGAGTGATATTTTCAGAGCCATCTGGAATGTAAGTACAGCACTCTTGGCCTACAATAGCGCATGTTCCTCCCTGCGAGGCTAACAGATAATCCAAAGCCAGTCGATTTTGTAATGCCACGGTCCGGACAGCCACTAGCTCAGCTGAGACCTCGGCCTGTGCCTGTCCAGTGTCCCTGGCTTCTGTTGCCGTTACGTTTGCCAGATGTTCCAATGCTGAGGCCATGTAGATCAGTTCGTTGGATGCCTTGCCCATTCCGTACAAGGGAAAGGCCATCATAAAGAACTGTTCCGTTTTAGAAATAGTTCTTTTTGCTCGCGAGGGGGAGTGCTTAAGGGTGGGTAGGTGACGCATTTGGGGTACGACATACCCCAAAAAGCAGGATCATGTCCAATCAATGGGGAGCCACGGATATGCTTTAGTGCCGCATATGAAATAGGTTCCATTGTAGGCTGTAAAATCATCAGCTAATGTCATCTAGGGGATTGGGGATGTCTGTCCCCATGAACTGTTAGAGGTTATATTCCATACCCTGGGCCAATCACAGTTAAACCTGCCCGTGTTGGAAATGCCTGGTACCAGTCTTTGCCAGTCCATTGTAAGGTTGCACCTACTTTACCCCATTAACTTTCCTTTCCCTGATTTATTAAAACATATGGAACCTTGAACATTATACGAGTGGACAGTGAGGGAGGGTGGAGTTAAGGCATAATTATAGGTAGGTTGATACGAAGCTGAAAATTTAGTCATGTCATAGCCAGCAGATCTCCATATTTTCATATTCCCCCTATCTCCCCTGATCCCTGTTTGATTTTGTCGTAAAATCCATTCCACTGTCTCTGCGATATGAAAGGGGAGAGATTGGAGAGGTATTCCTTCCCTCGAATGGACGGGGATGTGGGTACAAACCCAACACTTGCTTATATTCAATCCCCCTGTTAATGAAAGCCAACACACCATACGCCTTCTTAACAACTCCATCAACCTGGCTGGCAACTTTGAGGGACCTATGTACGTGGACCTCAAGATCCCTCTGTTCCTCCACATTTCCAAGAATCCTGCCTTTAACCCTGTATTCAGCATTCAAATTCAACCTTCCAAAATGAATCACTTCATATTTGTCAAGGTTGAACTCCACCTGCCACTTCTCAGCCCAGCTCTGCATCCTGTCAATGTCCTGTTGTAACCTGCAACAACCCTCAACCAACAACTCCACCAACCATCGTGTCATCGGAAAACCAACTAACCCACCCTTCCACTTCCTCATCCAAGTCATTTATAAAAACCACAAAGAGCAGAGGTCCCAGAACAGATCCCTGCAGGACACCACTGGTCACCGACCTCCAGGCGGAATACTTTCCATCCACTACCACTCGCTGTCTTCTTTCAGCCAGCCAATTCTGTATCCAGACACCCAAATTTCCCTGTATCCCATGCCCCCTAACTTTTTGAATGAGCCTATCATGGGGAACCTTATCAAATGCCTTACTGAAATCCATATACACCACATCCACTGCCCGACCTTCATCAATGTGTCTCGCCACATCCTCAAAGAATTCAATGAGGCTTGTGAGGCATGACCTGCCCCTCACAAAGCCATGCTGACTATCTTTAATCAAACTATATTTCGGGGAGAATGCTGGTAGGTGATTGAATGGCGGAGTGGACTCGATGGGCCGAATGGCCTTACTTCCACTCCTATGTCTTATGGTCTTATATTTTTTGAAATAATCATAACCTATCTCTCAGAATCCTTTCCCATAATTTTTTCACCACAGACATAAGACTGATGGGTCTGTAATTCCCGGGGATTTACAGACCCACCACAACCCCCTCCCCCCCACAACCCCTTCCACCCCGAGTGCCCCCCCCCCCCCACCCCAGCTCACCAGCCAGCTGTATGGGTGCGCTCCAACACAACCAGTGCCACCCTGTTGGCTGGGATGAGCACCCGAGTGTCAATCACGGATCCGGAGAATCCGGCACCGTTTCCCATTGGAATGGATCGTGTTCCACGTGGCGCTGCGCTGGCCGCTCAATGGTAACGGAATCGGTAACGGCATCGGTCCCGCTGCGGCGCCAGTTTTGCTGTCAGAAATGTCCACGAATTCTGCATTGGCATCAACACATACGGCAAGATTCACCCTTTCCTGACACCAATTTCGTAATCGTCGATCGGGTGGAGAATCCCTTTTGACGCCGAAATCGGAGCCTGTGAGAGGCAGGTTTTGTAAGCTCCGCCCCCTCCAAAATGTTGTCATCGTGGCGAGCGACGCACGCCGTTGGGACGGACTCAGAGCGTCACCTGAAGCCCCTCCCCCGATGCTCCGCCCCCGATGGGCCGAGTTCACGGCGGTGCCAGCATGGCGGCTCCGGACTGTGTCCAGTGCCACCACAGACGGGCAAGAGCCGTGCTGCCGGCCCGGGGGGGGGGGGGGGGGCGGGGGGGCTTCCGTGAGGCCTGAGGGGACTGGTGGGGGCTGGCCAGGGGGGCACTATTTGGCAGGTCGGGTACACGCACGGCCCGTGCCATGTGTTACTGCACGAACGCTGCAGGTCGTCGGCGTGCGCGTGGGTGGCCACGGACCCAGCCATTGTCCGGCCGTTTGCCGGCAGTTTCACACTGGTCACAAGATCGGTCAGTGGGCGCCGCTGATTCTTTTCCACATAAAAAGCCACAGAATCAGAGAATCGCCCCGAATACCTGCCCTGAAGCCAACCCAGGGTCAGAGAAACATTTCCCCTCACTCCCCACTTTGTTATTCTCAGTTACACACTGATCCTGTAAGTACACATCCTCCTGCATGGTGACTCAGCTCTGCTCCTTAGCAACCACACCCTCAATTGGTTTTGTCTACAATGGACAAAATAATTTCCGAGTTCAAAATAATTGATACACGGGATAAACAATAGTGATTCCAGAACGAACCCCTGTGAAATGACACTTCCCACCTTGGGTTATGGGAAGTAAGTGTGATGAATTGGATAGCTCTCTCAAAGGGCTTGCAGAGTAACAATCAGATCATAGAATTTACAGTGCAGAAGGAGGCCATTCGGCCCATCGAGTCTGCACCGGCTCCTGGAAAGAGCACCCTACCCAAGGTTAACACCTCCACCCTATCCCCATAACCCAGCAACCCCACCCAACACTAAGGACAATTTTGGACACTAAGGGCAATTTATCATGGCCAATCCACCTAACCTACACATCTTTGCACTGTGGGAGGAAACCGGAGCACCCGGAGGAAACCCACGCAGACACGGGGAGGATGTGCAGACTCCGCACAGACAGTGACCCAAGCCGGAATCGAACCTGGGACCCTGGAGCTGTGAAGCGATTGTGCTATCCACAATGCTACCGTGCTGCCACGTGATAAATCACCTTCACCATCATAAGAGTCAATGATTCAAAATACAAACATATCTTTAACCAAAATGCATCATCTGACACTTTCTGACACTGAATTCTGTCATTTTTGACCATTCCACTATTTTATCATAGGGACAGGAGGAGGCCATTCAGCCCCTCGAGCCTGTCCTACCATTCAATGCGATCATGGCTAATCTGTGACATGACTCCATAGACCTGCCTTTGGCCCATATCCATTAATATCTTTGCTTAACAAAAATCTATCACAGATTTAAAATTAACAGCTGATCTCGCTTCAACTGCTGTGTGTGGGAAAGCGTTCCAAATCTCTCCCACCCTTTGTGCGAAGAAGTGCTTCCCAACATCTCTCCTGCACGGTCTGGCCTAATTTTCAGACTGTGCCCCCTAGTTCTAGAATCTCCAACCAGTGGAAATAGTTTATCTTTGTCGACCCTGTCTTTCCCTGTTGATATCTTAAATACTTTGATCAAATCACCCCTTTAACCCTCCAAATTATAACAAAGAATTTGTATAATTTCTCCTCGTAACTCAACCCCAGTAGTCCCGGTGTAAGTTCTGTAAACCTACCCTCCCTCCAAGGCCAAAATATCCTCCCTAAGGTGCGGTGCCCAGAGCTGCCCCCAGTGACTCGGAGTGGGGTCTAACCAGGGGTCTGTAAAGCTGCAGCATAACCCCTGTGTCTTTATATTCCAATCCTCTGGATAGAAAGGCCAGCATTCCATTAGCCTGTTTGATTATTTGCTACACTTGTTCCTGGCATTTTAAGGACCGATACACCTGAACCCCCCCCCCCCCCCCAAGCCTGTTTGGAACTCCACTGTACCCAACCTCTTTCCATTTAGAAAGTGCTCTGCTCGATCCTTTCTTGGTCCAAAATGGATAACCTGACACTTGCTGACATTCAATTCCATCAGCCACAATGTTGTCCATTCACCTGGTCTGTCAATATCTCCCTGCAATTTAATGCCACCATTCAGTCTGTTAGCAATGCCGCCTAACTTTGTGTCATCCGCAAATTTGTACATATGACTTTCTCCGCCAACATCCAAGTCATTAACGAATAGTGTGAATCATTGAGGCCCCAACACAGATCCCTGTGGTACACCACTAGTCCGCTCTGGCCAATTAGAGTAATTACCCATTACCCCCTCTCTGTCGCTTCTCACTCAACCAGTTTCCTAACCAGGTCAGTAATTTGCCCTCAACTCCGTGGGCTTCCACCTTAGTTAACAATCTCTTGCGTGGGACTTTATCAAATGCCTTCTGGGAGTCCATATAAATAACAGCCATGGAGATCACCTCCATGAAAAAATTAAATAAGATTAGTCAGACATCCCTTCCCTTCACAAATCCATGCTGGCTCTCCCTGACTGACCGAGATTTTTGTAAGGTGCTGTTACCACATCCCTGATCATTGACTCCAGCAATTTCCCCACCACAGACATTAGGCTAGCTAGTCTGAAATTCCCGGCTTTCCCCCTTTCATCTTTCTTTTCCTATCAGCTTTCTTTGGAATTCGGAACGATTAATATTCCCATGTCTCTGACATTGGAATTCAGGACATCCTCCCTTGAAGCTAGGGTCTAAATTGTGGAGATTTAATTGATCTTTTCCTGCTCGTTGTGTGTGTACAGACTGTATATTTAAATATAAAGGCAAGGATTTTAAAATGTTTCACTTGCCAAATAGCTTGTGTAAATTCCACACAATGTGCACTAAGTGATATAAGAGCAAACAATGAAAGCTGGTGAAATGAGAATGTGAGAGAGAAGAGGAGAACAGTGTATTATGGGTTTTATTGTTTGACTGTCCAGGGTTAAATTCAGACATGGACAGTGTAGGAAAGCAGTTGATCAACATGCATCATGAATTAAATGAAAATCGCTTATTGTCACGAGTAGGCTTCAATGAAGTTACTGTGAAAAGCCCCGAGTCGCCACATTCAGGCGCCTGTCCGGGGAGGCTGGTACGGGAATCGAACCATGCTGCTGGCCTGCTTTAAAAGCCAGCGATTTAGCACAGTGAGCTAAACCAGCCCCTAAATCATAGATCCCACCCTGGACTCTTTTCTATTGAAATCAAAGCAGTGTGTTTGGAACATTAAACAGATCTCCCCTCACCTCCCTCTCATCCTCCAGTATTCCTCCCAGATCTCCCCTCACCTCTCTCTCATCCTCCAGTATTCCTCCCACATCTCTGTGCTCTCCAATCCTGGCCATTTGAGCATCCCGGAGTTTAATTGCTGCGCCATTGTTAGTTATGCCTCCAGTTTGCTAGACCCTAAGCTCTGCGACCCCCTCCCTATAACTGCCTACATTGTCCTTCCATGAAGACATTGCTTTAAACCTACCTCTTTATCCAAACTTTTAGTCATCAGACCCACTCTATGCTGATGTGTCTCCAATACATTAAAGATGCTATTTAAAGTAGTTGTTGTACATGTTTGACAGCAAAAAGTGAGAGTCTTGCCCAGTTAACAATGCCATCACGTTTAGGATTGGTCAGATACACCAACTATCCCCCCCCCCCCACTCATTTCCCCCTGGGACCCCCTCAGACAGGAACTGTCACACATTCCAGATGGGGGGGGGGGGGGGGGGGGGGGCAGAGAGGGGGGGGAGTGGGGGACAGAGAGGGGGGGGAGTGGGGGACAGAGAGGGGGGGGGAGTGGGGGACAGAGAGGGGGGGAGTGGGGGACAGAGAGGGGGGGGAGTGGGGGACAGAGAGGGGGGGGGGAGTGGGGGACAGAGAGGGGGGGGAGTGGGGGACAGAGAGGGGGGGGAGTGGGGGACAGAGAGGGGGGGGAGTGGGGGACAGAGAGGGGGGGGAGTGGGGGACAGAGAGGGGCGGGGGGAGGGGGTGGGGGACAGAGGGGGGGAGTGGGGGACAGAGAGGGGGGGAGTGGGGGACAGAGAGGGGGGGGGAGTGGGGACAGAGAGGGGGGGGAGTGGGGGACAGAGAGGGGGGGGGTGGGGGACAGAGAGGGGGGGAGTGGGGGACAGAGAGGGGAGGGAGTGGGGGACAGAGAGGGGGGGGAGGGGGGACAGAGAGGGGGGAGTGGGGGACAGAGGGGGGGGAGGGGGGGACAGAGAGGGGGGGAGTGGGGGACAGAGAGGGGCGGGGGGAGGGGGGTGGGGGACAGAGAGGGGGTGGG